>NW_007233399.1:5648-12705 GCF_000164805.1 Carlito syrichta | reverse complement strand
AATTGAGAGGAATGGTGAGGAAAGTTATGTAATATAATGGAATGAAACGTAAAGAAATGGAATGGAATGGAATGGAATGGATTGGAGAGGAATGACATGGAATGGACTGGAATGGAGATGTATGGAATGGAATGGAATGGAATGGAATGGAATGGAATGGAATGGAATGGAAGCGAATGGAGGGGAATGGAATGGATTGGAATGTAAAAGAATGGATTGGCATGGAATGGTATGGAATATAGAGGAATGGAATGGAATGGAATGAACTAGAATGGAGAGAAATCTCATGAAATGAAAGGGAATGGAGAGGAATGGAATAGAATGGAACTTATTGGAATGCATAGGTATGGATTGAAACGGAATGGAATGGAATGAAATTGAGAGGAATGGAATGGAATTGGAGTGGAATGACGAAGAATGGAATAGAGAGGAATGGATGTAAGGAATGAAATGGAGAGGACTGGAAGAGAATGGAATGGAATGGAAAGGAATGGAATAGAATGGAGAAGGATGGAAGGGAATAGAATGGAATGGAATGCAGAGCAATGGAGAGTAATGGTTAGGAATGGAATGGAATGCTATGGAGTGGAATGGAATGGAATGGAGAGGAATGGGAGGTAAGGATTGGAGTGTAATGGAATGGAATGGAGCAGAATTGAATAGAAAGGGATAGAAATGAATGGAAGGTTGATGATTGGACTCGAATGGAGAGGAATGAACACAAATGGAATTTATTGAAATGGAATAGAAAGAATGGAATCGAATGGAATGGAATGGAGAGGAATGACATGAAATGGAATAAAAACTAGAGGAATGGAAAGGAATTGAATAGAATTGAAAGGAATGTAGAGGAATGGAAACGAATGGAATGGAATTGAATGGAACACCATGGAGTTGGATAGGGATGGAATGGAAAACAACGGAATGAAATGGAATGGAATAGAGAGGAATGGAATGAAATGGAATGTTACGTAAAGGAGTGACATGCAGGAGAATGAAATGTAATGGAATAGAATGGAGAGGAATAAAATAAAATACAGAGGGATAGAATGGAATAGAATGTAATGGAATGAAAAAAGTAATGGAGAGGAATGGAATGGTGTGGAAAGAAAAGGTAGGAATGGAATGGAGATGAATGGAATGGAATGAAATGAAATGGAGAAGAATGGAATGGAGATGAATGGATTGGAGAGGAATGGAGACGAATGAAGATGAATGGAGACGAATGATCAGGTGTTATGTAACATAATAGACTGGAATGGAAAGGAATGGAATGGAGAGGAGTGGGTGGAAAGGAATTGACTGGAATGGAAAGGAATGGAATGGAATGGAGAGGAAAGGAATGGAATGGAATGGAATGGAGAGGAATGGAAAGGAGAAGAATCGAATAGACTGGAATGCAATGGAAAGGAAAGGAAGGGAAAGAATGGAATATGGAGGAATGGAATGGAATGGAGAAGAATGGAGAGGAATGGAATGGAACGTAATACAATGGAATGGAATGGAGTGAAGAGGAATGGAATGAAATGGAATTGAAGGGAATGGAATGGAATGGAGAGGAAAGGAATTTAATGGAATGGAAAAGAGAGGAAAGGAATGGAGAAGAATTGGATAGACTGGAGTGGAATGGAGAGGAAAGAAATAGAATGGAGAGAAATAGAATGGAATGCAATGAAAATCATGGAATGGAATGGAATGTAGAGGAAGGGAATGGAATGCAATGGAATGGAAGAGGAATTGAATGGATGGAATCGAATGGAATGGAATGGAGAGGAGAGGAATGGAATGGAAAGGAATGGTATGGAAAAAATGGAATTAAGAGGAATGGAGACAAAAGGAGAGGAATGGAGAGGCAAAAAAGGGAATGTTAAGTAATGGAATGGAATGGAATTGAAACAAATGGAACGGAACTGGAATGGAATGAGAGGAATGGTATGGAATGGACTGGAATGGAGAGGAATGAATGGAAGGTAATCAAGAAGAATGGAATGGAATGGAATGGAAAGAAATGTATTGGAATGCAATGGCATGGAATGGAGAGAGATGGAATGGAATGGAATGGAGATGCATGTAATGGAGAGGAATGGAATGGAATATAATGGAATATAATGGAATAATGGAATGGACAGGTATGGAATGGAAAGGAATGGAGAGGAATGGTGGTAATAGAATGGAATGGAGAGGAATGGAATGGAATGGAATGGAGAGGAATGGAATGAAAAGGAGAGGAATGGAGAGGAAAGGAATGGAATGGAAAGAAATGAAAGGGTATGGAGAGGAAGGGAAGGGAATGTTATGGAATGGAAGGAATGACATAGGATGGAATGGAATGGAGAGGAATGAAATGGAATAGAATTGAATGGAATGGAGACGAATGGAAAGGAATGGAGCGGAATGACGAGGAATGGAACTGAATAGAATGGAAATTAATGGAGAGAGATGGAATATAGTGGGGAGGAATGGACTGGAATGGAATGGGATGTAGAGGAACTGAAAGGAATGGAATGGAGAGGAACGGAAGGGAATGGAATGGAGAGGAATGGAATGGAATGGAGAGGAATGAAATGGAATGGAATAGAATGTACGGATTGGAGAGGGAGGGAATGGAACGGAGCAGAGTGGAGAGGAATGGTATGGTATGGTATGGAATGGAATGGAATGGAATGGAATGGGATGCTATGGGATGGAATGGAATGCAAGGGAATGGAGTGGAATGGAATGCAATGGAGAGGAAAGGAGAGTTGAGGAAAGGAAGGGAATGGAATTTGGATGGAATGGAGAGGAATTGAATAGAATGGAATGGAGATAGATGGTTTGGAGAGGAATGGAGAGGAATTCAGAGGAATGAAGAGGAATATTATGTAATGGAATGGAATGCAATGGAAAGAAATGGAATGGAATGGAATGTAGAGGAATGGCTTGGAGTGGACTGGAATGGAGAGGAATGGAATGGAATGCAATGGAAGTGAATGGAGAGGAATGTAATGGAATGAGCTAGAATGGAGTGGAATCTCATGGAATGGAAGGGAATGGAGAGGAATGGAATGAATGGAGTCTATTGGAATTTATAGGTATGGAATGGAATGAAATGGAATTGAAAGGGATGGAGTGGAATGGAGTGGAATGGCGTGTAACGGAATAGAGAGGAATGGAATGGAAAGAATGAAATGGAGAGTATTGGAATGGAACAGAATAGAATGGAGAGGAATGGAATAGAATGGAGTGGGATGAAAGGGAATAAAATAGAATGGAAAGCCGCTGAATGGAGAGCAAAGAAAAGGAATGGAATGGAATGCTATGGCGAGGAATGGAATGCAGTGGAACGATATGGAATGGAATGGAATGGAGAGGAATGGTGAGGAAAGTAAAGGAATGGAATGGAATGGAGAGGAATAGAATACAATGGGATGGAGCTGAATGGAAGGTAGAGGAATGGAAACGAATGGAGAAGAATGGAGAGAAATGAACAGGAATGCAATGTATTAAAATGTAATGGAAGGGAAAAGAGTGGAATTGAATGGAATAGACAGAAATGGCATGAAATGGAATAAAATCTAGAGAAAATGGAAAGGAGTAGATAGAAATGAAGGGAATGTAGAGGAATTGAAATAAATGGAATGAAATTGAATGGAACAGAACAGAGTGGAGAGGGATGGAATTGAATAGATTGAAATGGAATGGAACGGAATGGAATAGGATGCGATTGCAAGTTACATAGAGGAATAACATGCAGGAGAATGAAATGGAATGGTATGGAATGGAGGGGAATAAAATACAATGGACAGGAGTAGAATGGAATGGAATGGAATGGAATGAAAGAAAAATAATGAAGAGGAACATAATGGAATGGGATGGAGTGGAATGGAAGTGTAGGAATGGAATGGAGATGAATGGAGTGGAATGAAATGAAATATATAGGAATGGAATGAAGTGGAATGGAGATGAATGGATTGGAGAGGAATGGAGACGAATGGAGAGTAATGGACAGGAGTTATTTAACGTAATGGACTGGAATGGAAAGGAATGTAATGGAGAGGAGTGGCTGAAAAGGAATTGAAAGGAATTGAAAGAAATGGAATGGTATGGAATGGAAAGGAATGAAATGGAATGGAATGGAGAGGAACAGAATGGAAATGAATTGAATAGACTGGAATGGAATGGTAAGGAAAGGAAAGGAAAGAATGGAATGGAGAGGAATGAAATGGAATGGAAAGGAATCTAGAGGAATGGAATGGAACGTAAGAAAATGGAATGGAGTGGAGAGGAATGGAATGGAATGGAGAGGGAAGGAATTTAGTTGAATGGATTGGAGAGGAATGGAATGGAGAATAATCAGATAGACTGGAATGAAATGGAGAGGAAAGGATTGGAATGGAGAGGAAAAGAATGCAATGGAAGTTCATGGCAGGGAATGGAGAGGAATGGAATGGAATGGAACAGAATGGATGGTAGAGGAATTGAATGTATGTAATCGAATGGAATAGAATGGAGAGGAGAGGATTGGGGAGCAATGGAATGGAAAATATTGGAATGGAGATGAATAGAATGGAGAGGAATGGAGAAGAGTGGATGGAATGTTATGTAATGCAATGGAATGGAATGGAAACAAATGGAATGGAAAGGAATGGAGTGGAATGTCATGGAATGTACTGGAATGGAGAGGAATGGAATGGAATGGACCGGAATGAAAAGATATGGAATCAAATGGAATGTAAAGGAATGTATTGGAATGGAATGGTATGGAATGGAGAGTTATGGAATGGAATGGAATGGAAAGAACCAGAATGGAGAGGAATCTCATGGAATGGAAGAGAATGGTTAGGAAGGGAATGTAATGTAATGGAGTAGAATGATATGGAATATAATGGAATGGAGATGAATGGAATGGAGAGGAATGGAATGGAATGGAAAGGAATGGAGAAGAATGGAGGTAATGGGATGAAATGGAGAGGAATGCAATGGTATGGAATGGAGAGGAATGGAAAGGAAAGGAGAGGAATGGAGAGGAATGGAATGGAATGGTATGGTATGGAGAGGGATGGAAGGGAATGGAATGGAATGGAAGGAATGACATAGAATCGAATGGAATGGAGAGGAATGGAAATGGAATAGAATGGAATTGAATGGAGACGAATGGAATGGAATGGAGATGAATGGAGAGGAATGGAACGGAATAGAATGGAATAGAATGGAGAGAGATTGGAGAGGAATTGATTGTAAATGGAATGGAATGGAGTGGAATGGAAACTAATAGAATGCACCCATAAGAGAGGAGGACCAGTCACTAGGTCACTCATCACAAAAGAGAGTCAATCACTGTGCCACCCATTATGTAGGCGACCCTGTGACTGGAGCAAGTATGTGGAGGACAGCAAGTATGTGGAGGAGATCCTGTCACTGAGTCATTGATCAGAGAGGAAGATTCTTCACTGAAGCACTAATCTCAGAGTAGAGAGAATTACTGCCCACTCATTTTAGAGTAAGGTCAAGCCCTTTCACCCATCACTCAGCTGAGCTAGTCACTGGGGCAAAAATTATCGAGGAGGGCTAATGACTGAGACAATCATAAGAGATGAAGGCCAGTCTCTGTGGCACCTGTCAGAGAGAAAGGCTACTAACTGGTCCTGCTATCATAGAGGAGAAAAATCAGTGTGGCATCCCAAACAGAGAATGATCATTCACTGGAGAAATTTTTACAGAGGAGAGTTAGACACTGGGGTAAACATATTATTGGAGGTCCACTTACTGGGGCATTTAACACAGAGGAGAGTCACTCACTAGGACACCCATCAAAGACTACAGTCAGTCATGGGGCACCCATCTCAAAGGATGGCTAGTCACTGGAAAACCAATTATGGAGGAGGTCCAGTTACTTTTATACCCATTACAGAGGACTGTTAGGCACTGCAACACCCATCAGAGAGGATGATCAGTCAGTCATTGGTGCACCGATCACAGAAAAGGTCAGTCTCTGGGGTACCCATTGTGGAGGAGGCCCAGTCACTGAGGCATCCATCACAGAGGAGGGCTAGTCACTGGGGCACCCATTATATATGAAGATCAGTTGCTGAGTAACAAAACAGGGGAGTATGGTCACTAGGGCACACATGTAGACTACCCAGTCACTAGGACACTCACCACAAAGAAGGGTCAATCACTGAACTCCCATGATGAAAATGCTCAGTAAGTAGGACACCCATCACAGAGGAATAGTAACTGGAGCAAACCTTATGGCGGAGGGTCAGTCACTGGGAACCCATCACAGAGGAAGCAGTGACCGGAGCTCCCATAAAAGAGAAGGACAAGTTACTGGCGAAGCATTATAGGAAACCCAGTCACTGTGGCACCCTTCACAGAGGAAGGGCATTCTTGAGGACATCTAACAGAGAAGGACTGGTCACTAGGGCATTAATTTTGGAGAATGACAGGTCACTGGAACAACCACCACTGATAAGTGCCAGTCACGGGCCATCCAGCACACTAGGACCAGTCCCTAGGGCACCCATAACAGAGGAGGAGCAATCTCTGGGGCATTTTTCACAAAGCGGGGCCATTTATTTTGGCTACCATCAGAGGCCTAACAGCCACAAATACCTGCATCACAGAGGAATAATCACTGGAAGATTTATTATAGATGAGAGTTTGTCACTGTGGCACCCATCACAGAGTTGGACAATTCCCTGGGGCATCAACCATGGAGTGGTCATAGTCATTGGCATTCACATTAAAAAGACGGGCCAGTCACTGGGGCACCCATCACACAGGAGCACTAGTCACTGGGGAATCAATTATTGGTAGGATCATTAAGTGGGAAAACCATCACAGGAGCGCTAGTCATAGGGGTAAATATTATGAAGTGATTCAGTCATTGAGGCACCAATCACAAAGGATGCTCAGTCACTGGGTAACACATAATTGAGATAGTTCAGTCACTGGAGCACCCATTATGCATGAGGCTTAGTTATTTGGGAATAAATCACCAAGGAACACCCATTGGGGGGAGGAATACTCATTGGGACACACTTTACATAGGTCATCCTGTCACTGGGGCAGTAAA
>NW_007233399.1:3762-5033 GCF_000164805.1 Carlito syrichta | reverse complement strand
GGGCTACCAACGGAGAACAGGCTAGACACTCGGGTACCCATCATAGAGGACTGCCAGTCACTGCTACACTGATCAGAGAGGAGGGTTAGTCAATGAGGCATACAACACATGAGAAAGAACAGTCAGTGAGGCACTTATCACAGAGGAGTTCCACTACTGGGACTCCGAACAAAAAGGTGACTCAGTCACTGGGAAACCCATCACTGAGAAGGGTCTATACCAGGGGCAACTATCACAGAAGAAAGTCAATCACTGGGAAATCAGTCACAGAGGAGGATCAGTTACTGGGGAAACCATCAAAGATAAGGAGTGGTCAATATGGTACCCACAATAGTGGAGAACCTGTCGGGGGTCTCACCTTACAGAGATGGTCCAGTAACTGAGACACCCACAAAGAGGAGGGCTTTACATAGTACCAGCAATATTAGAGCAGGTCCAGTCACTGGAACACCTAACACTGGGAGAGCATGCCACTTACTCATTACAAAAGAGTGCCAGGCACTTGGGCACCCATCACAGAGGAGGGCGAGACACTAGAGCTGCCATCACAAAGGAGGGATAATTACTAGGTCAATCATTATGGAGGAAGGTACACCACTGGGGCAGAAATCACCAAGGAGGCACTGTCACTGGGTACCCAAAATGAAGGAGAACTTGTCACAGATACACCCAAGATGTAGAAGATCTAGTTTCTGATACATCAATCACAGAGGAATGCTAGTTACTGGGGCACTGATCAGAGAATAAGATCAGTCACTAGGGCACTCATCACAGATTAAGGCCTGGTCACCCATCACAGAGGAAGACTAGTCATTGAGACAGCCATCACAAAAATGGCCAGTCATTGGAGTACCCAGTACAGATGCAAGCCAGTCACGGGGGCACCCATAGCATTGTAGAAGGAGTCACTGGGGCATCTATATCAGAGTAGGGCCAGTCACAGTTGTAACCCTCACAGAGGGCTAGTCACCTGTACATCTAACACAGAGAATGACTAGCAGTGTGGTTACCCTAACATTGGGGCATTCTTATAGAACATAACTACTCTTTGGGCAACCTTCACAGATGAGGATTAGTCACTGGGACAACCATTATGGTGGAGTGCTGCTAGCCACTAATGAAACAATCACAAAGGAGACCAAGACAATTGGACAACCATAATGGAGAGGGGACAGTTAATGGGGCATACAGTTTGAAAAACTCCTGGTCACTGGGACATCAATCACAAATTAGGACCTATGACTGATGAATCCATTAATAGAGGAGAACCA
>NW_007233399.1:0-2841 GCF_000164805.1 Carlito syrichta | reverse complement strand
TACAGAGGAGTGCCAGTCACTAGGGCACCCATTATAGAGAAGGACCAGTCACTGAGAAAAGTTTTAAAAAGGAGGTCTAATACCTTGGGAAAACTTTATGGTGAAAGGCCAGTCATGGAAACACCAATCACAGAGGAGGTCCATTTACTGGGACACCCAAAATTGAGAAGGGCCAGTCTCTGAGGCACCCATTATGGAGGAAGCACAGTCACTTGGGCACCAATCACAAAAGAGGACTGGTCACTGATGTATTCATCATATAGGAAGATCATTAATGCAGGCACTCATAATAGAAGAATGCCAGTCACTGGCCACCTAGCATGGTGGAGTGGCAAACACTGGGGTAACTATCACAGAAGTGAGTTAATCACTGGGACATCCATGACACTGAAGAACCAGAATCTGGGCACTCGGCACAGAGAAGGGCTAGTCATTAAAGCATCCATTAGGCTGAGGTCTAGCCACAGGGGTATCCATCACAAAGGAGGGACAGTCACTGAGACACCTATCACAGAAGAGGACCAGTCACAGAGGCATTCATCACAGAGTAGAGACAGTCACAGAGCACTCTTTAGGAGGAACTATAGTCATTGGGACACCCATCAGAGAGGAGCATTGTCACCTAAGCATCTATCACATAGTAGGGCCAGTCACTAATTCACCCCTCACAGAAAAGGCTAGTCAATGGAGCACCATTACAAGGAGATTCAGTCACTGGGGCACTGATCACAAAGGAAGACAGTCAATGGTCTCTATCACAGATGAAGCAGTCAATGGTGAATTCATCACTGAGGATGTCTAGTCATTGGAGCACCAATGAAAGAGGAAATCTAGACACTGAGGCACTCATAATAGTATAGGCCCTGTCTCTGTGGTACTGATCACAGAGAAGACTACTCACTGAGGTACCCATCACAGATGAGAGCCAGTCATTGGGGCACTGTTTGCATAGGATAGCCAGTCACTGGAACACCAAACACAGAGAACTGTCACTCAGTGAGTCATCAAATTCAGAGTAGGGACTGAAACACTCATCACAGAGAAGGGTTAGTTACTTGGCCACCCATCATAGATGAGTGCTAGTCACTAGGACAACTATCACAGAGGAGAATGAGTCAGTGTGGCACCCAATTTGAAGTGGATCATTCACAGGGTGAATCACACCAGTGGGCTAGTCAATGGGGCACCCATTAAGAGAAAGACACATCACTTGGACTCCCATCACAGAGAAAGACCAATCCCTGCCACACATTATGAATGAAGGCCAGTTAGTGGGTCACCCATTACAGAAGGTTAATCACTGGAGAACCTATCACATAAAAGAACCAATCACTGGCACACCCATTTCAGAAGGACGCCAGTTACTGAGTCACATACAACACAGCATAGCAATTCACAGGGGCACCTGTCAGATTAGTCCAGTTAATGGAACACCTATAAGAACGGAATGCTAAAACACACACATACATCCACTGCAAAGCCAAAAGGAAACAAACAAACAAAGAAAAAAAATTATAAGATCCTTATGACAGTGATTAACAATCAAATATCAATAAGTAGCCTTAATGTGAATGGAATAAATGCAACACTGAAAAGACAAACTGGATAAGAAACCATGACCCAATTATTTGTTGCAAGCATGAGACTCATTGCACTACAAGGGATGCACATAGCCTCAAAGTTAAAGGATGTCAAATGAGTTTCCAGGAAATGGAACACCAAAGAAGGCAGGAGTTGCGATCTTAATATCAGACAAAACAACATTTAAGCTATCAAAAATTTAAAAAGGTGCAAAAGGACACTACATAATAATAGATAGTTCAAACCATCAAAAAGAAATATCAGCCAGGCTTGGTGGTTCAGCCTGTAAACCCATGCCTTTGGGGGGCTGAGGTGAGTGGACTGCCTGAGGCTGCGGGTTCAAGACACACTTGGGCAAGAGAGACCTCATCTCTACAATAAATAAAAAAAAAATAGCCAGGCATGGTAGTGCATGCCTGTAATTTTGGCTATTTGGAAGTCTGAGGTGGAAGGATGGCCGGAGCCCAGCAGGTCGAGGCTGCGGTGGCCGGGTGTGGCCAACTGCACTCCAGTCTGAGTGACAGAGAGAGACTACATCTCAAAAAAAAAAAAAAAAAAAGAAATATCTATCCTAAAGATATATGCACCAAACAGAGGAGCACCAGCATTAATAAAGCAACTATTGAGTACATTAAAAAAGATATTGACTCTAGCACTTTAGTGTAGGGAACTTGAATACCCCACTAAAAGACCTAGATAGACAATGGAGACAAAAAGCAACAAGCAGATCCAAAACCTAAACTTGTCACTCGGCAAATTGAATTTAATAGATACATAAAGCTTATTCCACCCAATAACCACAGAGTATACATTCTACTCACCACCACATGGAACATACTCCACGATTGATCACATCCTTGGCCATAAATCAAGCATATACAAATTCAATAAGGTTGAAATCTTGCCAAGCACATACTTAGACCAAAGTGTAATATAAATAAATAAAAACACTGACAATATTTCCCCAAAACTCACAACATGGACATTAACAGCATGTCGCTGAACAACTACTAGGTCAAAACTGAAATTAAAACAGAAATTAAAAAATTACTGGAAACAAATGTAAATGAAGAAACAGCATACCAAAATTTCTGGGATGCCATGCAAACAGATATAAGAGGGAAATTTATATCTCTACGAGCACACATCAAGAAAATGGAAAGATTACAAAAGTAGAATCAAACAAATCTCTCAAGGGACCTGGAAAGAGAAGATCACCAAATCCCCAACTTTTGCAGAAGAATTCAAATTACAAAAATC
>NW_007233398.1:20049-45118 GCF_000164805.1 Carlito syrichta | reverse complement strand
CGTGAGAACGAGACACAGGGCTGGGAAGAGGTGAAGAAAGACACGTGAGAAAGAGTACTGATAGCTACATAGTACTAAAGAGTACTGAAGCAACACAGAGACAGGGCAATAAAATCGAGAAACAGTGTAAGTCAGAAGGTAAACAACAAATGTGATCTAAACCAACAGTTACAATGATAAAATCATAAGTCAAAATGAGCGAAAGAGAGAAATGCGAGAGGGATAACAGATATACATACCAGCTATCAGGTGAAAAACAGTCACAGGATCGGGAAGAAGTGAAGAAAGACACGTAAGAAGATTCCCTAAGGAGTACTGATAGCTACACAGACACAGGTCAATAAAATCGAGAAACAGTGTAGGTCAGAAGGTCAACAACAGACGTGATCTAAACTAACAGTTACAATGATAAAATCATAAGTCAAAATAAGCGAAAGAGAGAAGTGTAAGAGGGAAAACAGATATACATACCAACTATCAGGTGAGAGAGAGACACAGGGCTGGGAAGAAGTGAAAAAAGACAGGTAAGAAAGATTCCCTAAAGAATACTGATAGCTAAACAGAGACAGGCCAAAAAAATCAAGAAAGAGTATAAGTCAGAAGGTAAACACCAAACGTAATCTAGACCAACAGTTTCAATGATAAAATCATAAGTCAAAATAAGCGATCAGACTAGAGTCACTTCTGTGATCTCCGATTCCAGCCTCTCCCTTTTGTTTCTTGTTGCAGCATAGGGGTGAGGCTTTGTCTCCTGTTTCACACTGTTGCCTTAGGAGCTGAGGTAAAGTTTGTTGCTAGGTGGACAGGGCAATGGAAGTCTCTGCCTGGAGAATGGCAAGGCACTTTAAGCAGATCTGTTTTTCTCCACTTGTCTGGGTCCTCTGGCTTGGGGTCTCACGATGAGTGCCTCAGCCAGGGGGAACCAGAGTTCCAGAGCTCCAAAGTTCCAAAGGGCAGGCTGTAAATGATGAGAGTGGCGCTGGGACCCTACAGAGTATTCAGCCAGTAATGGAACCGGTGTCTCTGAGGGGCGGGTGCTCAGAGCCTCCCTGTGTGACCTGCGGTGCCGGGTGCTGGGCCGGGGAGAGAGCTGGAGGGAGCAGGGACCCAAAACTTCCCCGCACGCTGCAATACCTGGCCTTAGGAAATGAGGTAAAGTTTGTTGATAGGTGGGCAGGGCAATGAAAGTCTCTGCCTGGAGAATGACAAGGCAGTTTAAGCAGATCTGTTTTTCTCCGCTTGTCTGGGTCCTCTGGTTTGGGGTCTCACACTGAGTGCCTCAGCCAGGGTGGACCCGGAGCTCCAGAGCTCCAAAGTTCCAAAGGGCAGGCTCTAAACGGCAAGAGTGGCGCTGGGACTCTACAGAGGACTTCAGCCAGTAATGGAACTGGTGTCTCTGAGGGGCGGGCGCTCACAGCCTCCCTGTGCCACCAGCGGTGCCAGGCCAGGGGAGAGAGCTGGAGGGAGCAGGGACCCAAAACTTCCCCACACGCTGCAATACCTGGCCTTAGGAAATGAGGTAGAGCTTGTTGATAGGTGGGCAGGGCAATGGAAGTCTCTGCCTGGAGAATGGCAAGGCAGTTTAAGCAGGTCTGTTTTTCTCCGCTTGTCTGGGTCCTCTGATTTGGGGTCTCATGCTGAGTGCCTCAGCCAGGGTGGACCCGGAGTTCCAGAGCTCCAAAGTTCCAAAGGGCAGGCTCTAGACAGCGAGAGTGACGCTGGGACCCTACAGAGGACTTCAGCCAGAAATGGAACCAGCGTCTCTGAGGGGCGGGTGCCCAGAGCCTCCCTGTGTGATCGGTGGCTTGATGCCGGGTGCCCGGGCTGGAGACAATGCAGCCAGGGAGGGATTTGGAGGGGGCTGGGACCGGAGACTTCCACACACGAGTAGAACGGCAGCAGTGGGGGGAGGGGCGCAATATCTGGCCTTGCGTGGGACTGAGGTTCCCGAGCCTGACCCCAGCGCCGTTGGTGGTGGGCTGGGGGATGGGGGTAGCGAAGTGATAGCCTTTTTGGGAACTCACGTTCAGAGAATCTCACCAGTTCACCTATGCTGTCGCCATCTTGCCCCGTCTCATTATTAATTTTTAAAAAGAGAATCAATACAGAGTTATTGACAGTTCTCTGACACTGACTACATGACCAGTGTGGATCATGCACCCATTCTAGACAACCAAAGCAGACAGTGAGGTCATGAAATTCCTCCTGACTGAATTCTATGCCATTTGTGCTCAGGTATCTATTTCCAGAAAAAAGTGATAAGGTTTTGTTTTTTCGGGTTTTGTTTGTTTTCTTCTTGGAATTTTATTTCAATCATCACTCTTCAATTTCTTTTTTTCCTAGTTGTATTTATTAATTTTTTTATTTTTAATTTTTTTATTATAAAGATGTGGGGTACAATTCAGGGTTAGGAATACAAACATTGATTATGCAGGTACCCTTGTTGATGAAGTATTCTCTCCCCTCCCCTAGCAGTTTCTCTCAACTGCCAATCCCAACGCCCTCCCTGACAGTTTCCCTTTACAGTCAAACGCTATAACATTTATAGCTAACCCTGAATTATACCCCTCATATTTAAAATTCAAAAAAAAATTAAAATTAAAAGAAGTGGCAAAAAAAGATGTGGGGTACATGCCAGAATTGGGTATATAAGTGGTCTAGGTACCGGTGACATTTAGGGCCTCTCATTGGACCTCACTTCCCCTGCATTAGGATCATGCATCCTTATTGATGTTTTGTGCCCCCGCCTGACTTGTTCTGCTACTGCCAATCACATCTTTGTACTATTACAATAGGTGTTCAGGGTCCACTTATGAGTGAGAACATGTAGTACACAGTTCATTGTTTTTGTGATAAGTCACTGAGCCTGATAGACTCCAAATCCATCCAACTTGCTGCGAATTACATAAATGTGTCCTTCTTTTTGGTGATCTAATATTCTATGGTATATATGTACCACATTTTTTTACACAGTCCAGTTTCAATGGGCAGCATGGTTAGTTCCATGTTTTTGCTATTGTGAAGAGTACTGTGATAAACATGCATGTACGGGGATCTTTTTTGTAAAATGGTTTCAGTTCCTCTGGGTATAGACCCAGAAGGGGGATTGGTGGGTCATCTGGAAGGTCAATTTGTTCATCTTTTAGCCATTGCCATACTGTTTTCCATAGAGGTTGTACTAGTCTGCATTAGCATTAACAGTGTAGAATCACTTGCTTTACTCCACATCCTCACAAGCATCTTTTTTTTTAATTAGGTGGTATCTCAGTGTGCCTTTGATTTGCTTTTCTCAGATGATTAGTGAGGCTAGCCATTTTATTCATGTGTCTGTGGACTGCTCATACATCTTCTTTTGATAAGTGTCTGTTCATTTCTTTGGACCATTTTTAAATGGGGCTATTTTACTTTTTCCTTTGGACATGATTGAGTTCCTTGTAGATCCTTATATTAGGTCTTTGTGAGATGTACAGTTAGTAAATTTTTTTCCCCATTCTGTTAGCTGTCTCCCTGCTCTTTTGAAGGTTTCTTTGGCTTTGCTGAAACTTCTCAGGCTGATGACGTCCTACTTGTCCATCTCACGTTTTACAGCATCTGGGGTTTTGATCAAGAATTGGGTATCTCTTCCAATTTCCATAATGGTGCCAGCTGCATTTTGTAAGGTTCTCATAGTTGGAGGTTTTACGTTTAGGTCTTTGATCCATTTGGAGATGATTCTTATGTAGGGTGATAGGTAAGAGTTCTGTTTCAATCTGCTGCATGAGATAAGCCAGTTTTCTCAGCACCACTTACTGAATAGGTTCCCCCCTCCCAGTGGTTGTGGGTGGAAGCTTGACAAAATGAGTTGGTTGGGAAATTGAGGTACTGCTTCCAGAATCTCTATTCATTTCCATGGGTCTATATGCCTGTTCTTGTGCCAATACCAGGCTTCTCATAACAAAGTTAAAGACTGGGAGTGTGATACCTCCCACTTTGTTTCTTTTGCTGAGGTTTGTTTTGGAGACTCGTTTTCATTTATGTTTCCATATGAATTTCTGTGTTACTTTTTCCAGGTCTGAAAAGAATAATGATGGTGCTGTGAAAACACCTCTTATCAACAGGGTGCCTGAATGAAACGTAATTGTACACCTAACCCTTAACTGTACCCCACAAAACCATAATAAAAAATACTGATTAATTATAAAAAAAGAATAATGATGGTAATTTAATGGGTATTGGGTTGAATGTGTAGATTACCTAGGGTTGGATGAATATCTTACCAATGTTGATTCCCCAATCCAAGAACATGGAATATTTTTCCATTTGTTGGTGTCTCCTTTCGTTTTTTTGAGTATTGTTGTGTAGTTTTCATTGTAAAGCTCTTTCACTTCTCTAGTTAGAAAAATTCCAAGGTATTTCATTTTTTGTGGGACTTTTGTGAATGTGATTGTATTTTTTATTTGGTCTGCTGCCTGTTATTGGTATATCAAAATGCAACTGTCTACAGCATTCACCAACAGGTGTATGAGCACACTGGAACCTATTTCCCACTGCCTTACAATCTGTCTGTGCAGCAGGATGTAGCTTAGGATACTGGATCAAAAGGAGGTACAGAAAAGGAAAATAATGGAGGAAGGGGGTCAATAGGAAATTAGAAAGAGAGAAGAGTGAGAGGGAAAACAGACATACACACCAACTAACAGGTGAAAAAGAGACACAAGGCCAGAGAGAAGTGAAAAAACACAGAAGGAAAATTCCCTAAAGAATACTGGTAGCTGCACAGAGACAGACCAATAAAATCATGAAACAGGTAGTGTAAGTTAGAAAGCAAACAAAAGTGAGCAAAACATACACTCAGAATGATAAAATCAAAGGTCAAAATAAGAGATCAGACTAGCTCTGGAATCTTTCCTTAGTGTCTAAAGTCACTTGAGCTCTGATCTCCAGCCTCTACCCTTTGTTTTTGTTGCAGGCAGCTAGGCTGCTGCCTGGGAGGTCTGTGACGCTTAGTTGTCTCTGTTCAGCATATGGGAGAGACTTTGTCTCCTGTTTAACAGCATTACCTTAGGAACCGAGGTAGAGGCTTTGATAGCTGGGCGGGGCAATGCAAATCTGCCTGGAGAATGGCGGAGGTGGCAGCTTCACTTTCACTTTTGGGGATGCTCCTCTGAGTCTCTGGGTGAGAGGCACCAGGGATCAGCTGCACAACTGGGCGCTGGATACGGGGTGTCACCAGCAGGGTTCAGAGAGTCAAATATTAAAAGCAATCTATGAGAAACCCACAGCCAGCATACTCCTAAATGGACAAAAATTGGAACCATTTCCCCTGAAAACTGGAACAAGACAAGGATGCCCACTCTCACCTCTCCTGTTCAATATGTATTGGAAGTCCTGGCTAGAGCAATCTGAGAAGAGAAGGCAATCAGGGGTATCCAAATAGGGAAAGAGGAAGTCAAATTATCTCTCTTTGCAGATGACATGATTGTGTACCTTGAAAACCCAAGATAATCTGTCAAAAACCTCCTTACACTGATAAAGGCCTTTGGCAAAGTCTCAGGATATAAAAAAAAGTGCAAAAGACAATTGCATTTCTTTACATAAATAATAAACAAATAGAAACCAAAATAAAAAGCTAAATTCCATTTACAATAGTCACAAAAAAATGAAATACCTTGGCATCTTCCTAACCAGAGACGTGAAAGACCTTTACAATGAAAACTACAAAACACTGCTCAAAGAAATCAAAGATGACACAAACAAGAATCAACATTGTGAAGATGTCCATCTTACCTAAGGTAATCTACAGATTCAATGTAATACCTATCAAACTACCAGCAACATTCTTCTCAGACCTAGAAAAAACAACACAGGAATTCATATGGAAACACAAACAACCAAGAATATCCAAAACAATACTCAGAAAAAAAAAAAACATAGTAGGTGGTATCACATTACCAGACTTCAGACATTACTATAAAGTTGCAATCATCAAAAAAGTTGGTATTGGTATAGGAACAGGCATACAGACCAATGGAATAGAATTGAGATTCCAGAAGCAAAACCTCAATTTCTCAACCAACTCATCTTCAACAAAGCCTCCACCACCTACCACTGGGGAGAGGAGAACCTATTCAGTAAATGGTGCTGGGAAAACTGGCTGACCATTTGTAGAAGATTGAAACAGGACCTCTATCTATCCCCATACACAAAAATTAACTCCAAATGAATCAGAGACCTAAATGTAAAACCTCAAACGATAAGAACCTTAGAAAATGAAGGACATTGCCTCATGGAAATTGGAACTGGCATCCAATTCCTAAAAAAAACCCGAAACCCACAGGCCATAAGGGATAAGATAGGCAAGTGGGACCTCATTAAACTGAAAAGCTTCTGCAAAGTCAAAGAAACCATCAAGAGAGCAGGGAGAGAGCCTACACACTGGGAATAAGTATTTGCCAACTCCAGGTCTGACAAAGGCTTAACATCTTGGATCTACAAGGAACTCAAACATGCTGAAAAGAAAAAAAACAAACAACCCCATTATAAAATGGGCAAAAGATATGAACAGACACTTCACAAAGGAAGACATCCGAGCAGCCAACAAATACATGAAGAAATGTTCAACCTCACTAATCATCAAGGAGGTGCAAATCAAAACCACACTGAGATACCACCTAACTCCAGTCAGAATAGCAATTATCAATTACTCAAAAAATAACAGTTGTTGGAGAGGGTGTGGTGAAAAGGGAACACTTCTACACTATTGGTGGGAGTGTAAAGTAGTGCAACCTCTGTGGAAAGCAGTGTGGCGATTCCTAAAAGCTCTAATTATCAACCTCCCTTATGACCCTGCAATCCCCCTACTGGGAATATACCCTGAAGAACTCAAATCACTCTATCAAAAAGATACCTGCACACGAATGTTTATTGCAGCATTGTTCACAATAGCAAGAACCTGGAACCAACCATGCTGTCCATCAAAAGAGGACTGGATTTTAAAAATGTGGTACATATGCACAATGCAATACTATGCAGCCTTAAAAAAGAACAAAATCATGAATTTTGCAGCAACCTGGATGGAGCTAGAGTCTATAATACTGAGTGACCTCTCACAAAAACAAAGATCTGAGTGTCACATGTTCTCACTCATATAGTGGACCTTGATCATCCAACGTACTACCATAAGAAAATGACTGACAGTGGTGGGAAACTATGGGGGGTAGGGGAAGGGGAATGGGACTAATGGTAGTAAACGTCTGTCTGGGGCCAGAGAGGCACCTCTTATCAACAAGGGGGCCTGAATGAAGCATATTTGTATACCTAACCCTTAACTGTACCCCACAATATCATAATAAAAAATAGTGATTAAAAAAAAGAAATGCAACTGTCTTTTAGACATTGATTTGACACCCTGAAACTGTGCCAAAGTCTTTTCTCAGTTCATGAAATTTTTCTTTTAATTTCCTTGGGTTTTCCAGGTAAAAGATCATATCCTCCACAAAAAAAGATAACTTTCTCTTATCTTATTTGAATACCCCTTATATTTTTCTCTTGTGGGTTGTAGCTAGGTTTTCCAACATTATGCTGAGCAGGAGGGGTGAGAGTGGGTAACCTTGCTTTTTTCCATTTTTCAGAGGAAATGTTCCCAATTTCTGTGCATTTAGTAGTATGTTGGGTTTATCATAGATGGCCTTGACTATTCTGAGGTATATTCCTTCTATACCTAGATGTTCAAGGGTTTTATCAATAATGGATGCTTTATTTTGTTGAAAGCCTTTTTGCATTGAATGATATAATCATGTGGATCTTGTTTTTATATCTGTTGACTTATTTAATTACATTTATGGTCTTGTGGATGTTAAATCAGTGCTGTATCCTGGTTTGAAGCCTACCTGGTAATGGTGGCTAATTCTTAAGATGTGTCAATGGATCCGATTTGCTAGAATCTTGTTCCAAAGTTTTGCATCTATGCTCATCAGGAATACTAGACTGGAGTGCTCTTTCTTTGTTGGTTCTTTGCCCGATTTGGGTATCAGTGTGAAGTTAGCTTCATAAAATGATTTGGGGAGGGTCCATCTTTCTCTATTGCCTGGAATATTTTCAATACGACTGTTATCAGCTTCTCCTTGTACGATTTGTAGAATTCCTCTAGAAAACCATCTGGTTCAGGATTTTTCTTTGTAGGTTGTTTTCTTATGACAGAGTCAGCTTCCTGGGTTGTTATTGGCCTATTTAGGGTCTCAGTTTCTTCTTGTTTCATTCTTGGGTTGTTGTGTGATAATGGAAAGTCCTCCATTTCATTTAGGTTTTCGAGTTTGTTTCCATACAGGTGTAAAATAATCTCTAATAATCTTGTATTTCTTTGGGGTCAGTTGTGACTTGATCTTTTACATTGTGATTGTGTTTATTTGGGCTTTTTCTCTCTTTTTATTGGTCAGTTTGGCTATTGGTCCACCAATCTTGTTTATTCTTTCAAAGAACCAGCTTTTTGTATCATTTATTTTTTCTATATTTTTCTCTTCTGTATCCCATATTTGGGCTTTTACTTTGGTGGGCTAGACTCTTCTGCTGAAGTTAGAGTTTTGGAGGTCTTGCTTTTCCAGCTCCCTTAGGTGATTTGTGAGGTTGCTGACATGTGTTCTTTCTATTTTCTTAATGTGTGTCCATAAAGATATAAATTCCCCTTCTAATACTGATTTCATGGCATCCCAGAGGTTTTGGTAAGATGTGTCTTTATTTTCATTTGTTTCCAGGAATTTTTAAATACTGTTTTGATTTCTATATTGACTCAACAGTTGTTCGGTATCATGCTGTTTAGTGTTCATGTCGTTGTGGGTTTGGGGGAATTTTGTTGGTGGTGTTACTTATTTTAATTCCACTGTGGTCTGAGAAGGTACATGACAGCATTTAGACCTCATGACATTAGTTTGTGCTTGATTTATGAACAAAGATTTGGTCTATCTTAGAGTACTTTCCAAGTGGTGATGAGTAGAATGTATATGCCGTGGTTGTTGGGTGGAATGTTCTTTAGTTGTCTATTAAGTCCATTTGGTCAAGAGTCAAGTTGAAGTTCTGGATCTCCTAGGGGACTTTTTTGCCTCTGTGATCTATCTGCCGTTGTTAGTGGGGTATTTAGGTCCCCAGCTATGATAGTGTTAGAGTTCATATCTTTTTTAGCTTACTATGTAGCCACTTTATAAAAACTGGTTTCCTGTGTTGGGTACATATATATTTAGAATGGATATTTCTTGTGGATGGTCTGACTTCTTTCATTATGTAGTATCCTTCTATATCTTTTTAAATTTTTGATAACTTAAATGTTTTTTTATCTGACATTGAGATGATGACTCCTGCCTTCATTTGTGTTCCATTTGCCTAAAAATGTGTTTTTCATCCTCTAACTTTTAATCTAAGAGCATTTTTTGTAGTGAGATATGTTTTTTGGAGGCAGCATATTGCTGGTTCATATTCTTTGTTCAGTTTGCCATTCTATGTCTTTTCAGAGGTGCATTTAGTCCATTTGCATTCAGGCTGATTATTGAGATATGAGAATTTATCCCTGTCATGAGTCTCTTATAAAGTTTTGCTGTTGGTGTTTTTTTGTTTATTTTTCTGCTGGTTGTCCTTTGATTTGGAAGTTAATGTAAGGTTATTTTCAATTTTGTGGTCATGATGCGCATTGTGTTCGTTCTGTACTTTCCTGCATTCTTGGGAAAAGCATGGTCATTCTTTATTTTCTTTCTTCTAATACCTTCTTAAGTATCTCTTGTAGAGCTAATACCTTCGCCTAATACCTTTTTAAGTATCTCTTGTAGAGCTGGTCTGGAGGCAACATAAACTCCTATGGATTGAGTGTCTGGGAAGGATTTGAATTCTCCATCACTGATGAAGCTTAACTTTGCTTGGTAGGAAATTCTTGGTTGGAATTGTTTACCTTTGAGAACCTTGAAGATATTGACTCTAACACTATCATAGCTAGGGACTTACTTCAATACCCGACTAACAACCCAAAGTGTTTCTGTCGATAAGTCTGCTGCTATTCTCATTAGTCTTCCCTGGTAGGTAATCTGATTTTTCTCTCTTGCTGACTATAAGGGTTTTTATTTATACCCACTTTGTGAATTATAATGTGTCTAAGAGTTAGTCTACTCATTCCATGGCTTGCAGGGGTTCTCTGAATCTCTTGTGTTTGGAAGTCCATGTTGCTGATGAGATGCAGGAGGTTTTCTTGGATCGTCTTGTGGAATGTTTGTTCTAGGGAGTTCTCATTCTCTTTTCTGCACCAGGGATATCAACCAGGCATAAGTTTGGTGTCTTAATATAATACCACATCTTGTGAAGGTTTTGTTCCATCATTTTAAGCTTCCTTTCGATGATTTTTACAGATTGGGTTAGTTGCGTATTTTGCTCTTCAAGCTCTGACATTCTTTTTTCTGCTTGGTTAATTATGCTTTCCATGCTTGTCAGTTTTTTATTTATTTTGTTTACTGTATTCACTATCAGCATCATATTGGTTATCAACTGCTTCTTTTTTTGTTTTTGTCTTTCTTCGTTTCTATTCATCCTTTCCATCACTATGTTGATATGTGAATTTGTGGTTTGTGAGCTCTCATCCTGGGGACCTTCATTGTTTTAATTCCAAAACCTATATTCAAATGCACTGTATTTCCAAAGGTCTGGGTATTCCTGTGTTCTTCTATTGATTCTTCTTCATTTGTGATGGATTCCCCTCCCCTACCCTTTTTATTTCCTCTTTAATTCCATTGCTCAGTGAGACGAAGGATAGTTTGCATCTGTTTTCTCAAACCCTAATTCTTCCTTAGGTTGAACCTCTGAATTTGTCCAATTTTGAAGCCAGGTTGGGGGTGGAAGGCTGTGCTATCATTTTGCAGTTTAGAAGTTTGATTATTGTGTAATGGAGGAGCTACCATTTTGAAACCCCCTGGGGCCCACTTCCCACCACCTTATATATCTTATATATGTCCATGCATTGGGAACATATATATACTCCCTAAAACCAAAATAAGTTAAGAGAAAGAAAAGGAACAGAGAAAGAAAGAAAGAAGAAAAGAAGACAAGAGAAAGAAAAAGAAGGGAAATAAATGACAATAAAGTAATGGATAAACAAACAAAGCAACAAACAAAACAAAGATACACTCGCCCTCAAAAATACCCATACACAGAAAAAGGGATTTAAAAAAGGAGTAATCATATCAGAAGACACATACAGACAAATATGAACCGAAAAACATGCACTCAATCAATCAAAGAAATATGAACTCTCTCTTCTGACCATTCCTGGAACTACAGGTTCATATCATGCCCCACCACCCACCACCGTCGCCGCCTTTTTTTTTTTACTTGGCATGTACCGACACCGCAGTTTGTGCTTTTTGTTTTTTTAAACTTTAAATTTTTTTATTTTAAAGTTGTGGGGTACAATTCAGGGTTAGGTATACAAATATTCATTATGCAGGTATCCTTGTTGAGGTGTACCCCCTCTTCCATAGGCAGATTCCTTTTACTGTCAATCACACCTCCCCACCCACACACCCCCCAAAGTTTCCCACTACTGTCAATCCTTTTCTTATAGTATTATGATAGTTGTTCAAGGTCCACTTATGAGTGAGAACATGTGATACTCAGTTCTTTGTATACTTAGCTCGCTAAGGTAGGGAGTGGGCTTTGGTCTCTATAGCCTCCTCTTTGCTCTCAAGTAGACCAATCAGGTTGCTCTCCATGGGAGCCACACCCTCCATGGACTGCTGGAGGAAGAGGGTAAATCATATCAGGACTCACTCCAACTCATCTGCTACTCGCTCTTTCACTCCTTTTTCACATGTCTGTGTTTGGTCCAGTGTGGGAGGAGGGATGTCTGTTTCTCTGGTATTGTACACTAAGAGTATCCTCTCTGGGCCAACTATGGTCGATCCCAGAGAGGAGTCAAGATCTCCCCTAGGTCTCAGGAGGAAGGCTGTTGGGATTAGGGTGAACTAACTCAGGTTTCTGGCCAGGTTCCAGGACAGAGAAAATGGTATCGGCTAGTGTCTTCACTTCTAGTGGTTCCCAACTCCAGATTTCCTCACTCTTTCTACATGGCCTGGACTGCCAGTTACTAGCCTGTTCCCACAGGTGGTGGTGTGGGTCAGGTGCCAGATGGTGAGAGACAGCTGATCTCTGCTGCCTTTTCATGAGGGCTTCCCAGAAAAACGCAGATGTTCTTATCCATGGGGAGCACAGAATTCAGAGAAGTGGTAAACCATAGCCTTTTCTGCAGGGAAGACTGCTTGATCCCATGTCTCCCCTTAGTTGGACGTTTAATCACCCACTAAAACACACACATATATGTAGTAAACCTAATGCACACTTACCCAGTAGAGAATCACACGCTCCAACTGGTTCCATTGCCATCTTGCCCTTACCTCCCCAGTGATAAAGTTTGACTTTACCTATATCGTGGACTGAAGAAAAATACCATTGTGATTCAGGCAGCCTGCAAAGGTCATGTCTATACAAAGTGATTATAATTAATGTGAGCATATACTCTTCTCACCTGTGTGGCAGCTACCTGGCATTCAAAGAGATTGCTGTGATACTCCTTGTGGTGGTGTGGCAGGTAATAGGCTCCAATAGTGTCAGCACATCAATGCTGGCTATAAATACAGATGGGCATTCACTGCTGTTCTCTAGGAACTACATCGAGTATGGAAGAAGTGATTGCCTCACCCATGCCTGTCATGTTGCTACAATTGTTCTGAATCCTTCCAGGATACAGATGCAGTGATGGGGAAGCAAAAGGGGAAAGATCTTATAAGTAAGTGTGTACATAAGAGGATTCTTGAAATAGCTGGATTTGGACTAATCAGCATATGCTCTCTGTCACTTTTGTTTGTCACATAAACATTTGAATTGGGCAGGGAGAATTAAATAGGATCAGGACATATGAAAATGGGAAACTACTAGTGTAGGGAGTGGCATACCTAATCAACAAGGGTACCTGTATAATCAACGTTTTTATACCTAACCCTGAATTGTAGCCACATCTTTAAAATTTTTTTTAAAAAAGAATAAAAAAAAGAAATAAACATTGAACTTAATTTAAAGAAGAATAATTGTCCATGCTTCCACTTGGGGCACTTGTAGTGGCATTTTTAAAAGAAGCAAAAGTTTGTTTATGAAATGGTGATTAGTCCTTTAATGCTTTCCATTCCTTGATCCACCAAGCATTTGGTGGAGGTTTCAAGATGCCTCTTTAAAAACAGCATAGGGCTGGAGGACTCAAAGAATGAGCAATGTCCATCACAGTCTTGAAGTAATAGGGGTTGGCATAAATATTGCAAAATGAATTGCAGTAGTCAACTCAAATATACTGTCAAATGCAGAGAAGGACGGCCAGATCAGACCAATAGGACAAATTCAAATGGTATCGTGCTGCTCTCCTGACTCTCCTTCCAGGGATATGTCCAACCCTCCAAGACACAAATCATGGGTGAACACATACACACACATGATCAGAACAAAAAAAGAATGGGGGTAGGGGAAAGAGAAGAATTGATCAGAACAAAAAAGAATGGGGGTAGGGGAAAGAGAAGAACAAGTGAAAAGCACACACTGCTCTGGTGCAACATTCTTGTCTGCAAAAGGCCCCAAATGGAAGCATGGACAATTATTCTTCTTTAAATTAAGTTCAATGTTTTATTTCTTTTTTTTTAATTCTTTTTTTAATTTTAAAGATGTGGGTACAATTCCGGGTTAGGTATACAAACATTGATTTTGCAGGTACCCTTGTTGATTAGGTATGCCATTCCTTACCCTAGTACTTTCCCTCAACTACCAGTCCCATTCCCCCTCCCCTGACAGTTTCCCACTACCACCAATCCCTTCTTATAGTATTATAATAATTGTTCAAGGTCTGCTTATGAGTGCAAACACATGGTACTCTGTTCTTTGTTTCTGTGATAGATCACTTAGTATGATCGACTGTACATTTCTAACATAAAAATTCAGTTCTAAACTTTTTCATAAACTTGATATGGATGATGGCTTAATAGCTGGTAACTCATATCAGAAACTTGGATTCAAATTCTCTATGTCACTTTGCACTTCTTTAAGAACGCAGTATCTATTATGTCTTGATATTTCAGTTAACTCATGTTTTAATATCTGATTACACATATGAGAGAATATGCTTCTTAACTTCAGACATTCCAAAGATATCAGTGAGAGGAGAGCTGTAGGTCTGAGAATCTGGGTGAATCTGTACACTTTTATTTATTCATTTTCAAAAAAGATTGAAAGCAAATATAACATTTTAATATGCAACTCATGTTAGTGATTAGTGTTTAAAGGCTTCTTACATTATCTTGTGATCTATGTGCCTCATTTATAAAATCTCTCTAGTATAACACTGTCCTCATTGTTGGTGACTTCAATATCCATGGAGGCAATCAACCTAACAAACAGATCTTTCAGTTGTTTTATAAATTTTTACTACAAGTTACAAAAATAGTACAGAGTTCCTGTATACCAATTACCCAGCCTACACCAATAGTGACATGGTACATAATTAGAAAATATTATCAAAGACAAGAAATTGACCTTACCAATCTTCTCAAGTGCTTGCATGTATTCATTGCTTAAAGTGTGAGCTCTGCCTTGTATGTAATTCTGTAACATTTTGTCATATGTATACATTCATACAACCACCACCATATTGAAGTTATGGAACTATTTGACCTCTCTCTCTTGCAAGGATATGGGCTCAGCGCACTCTTGCTCTATACTATCCTTTCTGCTAGTGTACTAGTTCTCCTGCATCCTCCTTTACAAACATTTTATATAATTATTGATTCTGCCTCCTGCATCTTCAGTGTTTCTGTCTCTAATTGATCATTCCAATGCAGTGCACACATGCTATTCTACTTTCTGGCTTAAAACACCAACCAAGTTCACATTCCCTTCCATTTCTTCTTTCCTTTAGAGAAAATCTCCTCAAAAGAGTTTTTATAGTCATTGCATAGTCTCCTCCTCATCATCATCCTTCTTCTTATCTCTCTCTCTCTCTGTTTCTGACTCTCTCTCTAACTCATCTTCTAATAGATCTTTCTCATAAATAGATCATTAAACTTATTTTTCTTGTTTTAAATAGTAATACAGTCACAAGTTTAAAAAAAAAACCATTAAGTGGTCATTCCCATTTCAGGTCCTCAGGCATTTTTGTCATATGTGTACATTCATATATTCACCACCATGTTCAAGACATGGAACTATTATAAGGCTACAATAATCAGAACAGGCTGGTGTTGCTATGAGAACAGGCATATAGACCAATGGGATAAGATAGAGATTCTGGAAGCAAAACCTCAATTTCTCAACCAACTTTCTTTGACAAAGCCTCCTTTAACAACAACTGGGGAGAGGTGAACCTATTCAGTAAATGGTGCTGGGAAAACTGGCTGGCCACATGCAGAAGATTAAAACAAGACCCCTACCTATCTCCATACACAAAAATCAACTCTAAATGGATCAAATATCTAAATGTAAAACTTCAAATTATAAAAACCTTAGAAAATTCAGACTACACGCTTATGGAACTGGAACTGGAAACCAATTCCTGATCAAAACTCCAAGTGTCCATGCTATAAGAGATAAGATAGACAAGTGGGACCTCATCAAACTGGCAAGCTTCTGCAATGCAAAAGAAAACATCAAGAGAGTGGGGCAACAACGCACAAAATGGAAACAAATATTTGCAAACTGTGTATCTGACACAGGCCTAACATCCTGGGTCTACAAGGAGCATAAATATGCCAAAAAGAAAAAAATCAAACAACCCTATTACAAAGTGGGCAAAACATATGAATAGATGCTTCTCAAAAGAAGACATATAAGCAGCTAAAAAATACATTAAAAAATACTCAGCCTAGCTAATCATATAAGAAATGCAAATAAAAACCACACTGAGATACCACCCAACTCCAGTCAGGATGGCTATCATCAATAACTCAAAAAATAACAGGTGCTGAAAATGATGCAGGAAAAGGAGAACACTTCTACACTGAGAGTGTAATCTAGTACAACCTCTGTAGAAAGCTGTTTGTTGATTCCTAAAAGTTCTAAATATTGACCTTCCGTATGACTCCACATTCTTCCTTCTGGGAATATACCTGGAGGAACTCAAATCGCTCTATGAAAAAGATACCTGCACATGCTATGTTTATTGCAGCATCATTCATAATAGCACAAGCAAGGAACTAGCCTTGCTGCCCATTGAAAGAGGACTGGATATTAAAAATTCCATATACATGATGGAATATTACGGCAGCCATAAGAAGGACAAAATTATGAACTATGCAGCAACATTGATGGGCTTAGAATCTATAATACTGAGTGATCTAACAGAGAAGCAAATAACTGAGTACGCACATAAGCAGACCTTGAACAACTGTCATAATACTGTAAGAAAAGGATTGGAGCAGGGCTTGGTGGCTCAGCCTGTAATCCTGCGCCTTTGGGAGGCTGAGGAGAGTGGATTGACTGAGCCCGCGGGTTCGAGACCCGCCTGGGCAGCGAGACCGCATCTCTACAATAAATCAAAAATCAGCCGGGCATGGTAGTGCATGCCTGTAATTCCAGCCACTTGGAAGGCTGAGGTGGAAGGATCGCCGGAGCCCAGCAGGTCGAGGCTGCGGTGGCCAGGAGCGGCCACTGCACTCCAGTCTGGGCGACAGAGTGAGACTCCAACTGAAAAAAGAAAAAGAGACTCCAACTCAAAAAAAAAAAGAAAAGAAAAGAATTGGCAGTAGTGGGACCTCATCAATAAGGGTACCTGATCTCAAACCAGGTGACATGGGGACCAAAGTGAGGTCCAAATTTAACCTACACAATGACCATTTGTATACCTAATCCTGAATTGTACCCCACAACTTTAAAACAAAAGAGATTTTTGAAAAAAGGATATGGAACTATTTAACTTCCCTCTCATTCCAGGTAATGGGCTCTGCACACTCCTGTTCAAAACCATCATTTCTGTTTGTGTACTGTTCTCTTGCTTTTTCTGCCAGAGACATTTTACATAACTATTGCATCTTCTTCCTGCATCTTCAATGTTTCCTTCTCTAATGGATCATTTCATCACAGTGCAAACCTGCTATTCTATTTCTTGGCCTAAAACATCAGTCACTTTCACATTCCCTTCCGGTTCTCCTTTCCTTTAGAGAAAATTTCATAATAAGAGTTTTGTATACTCATTATCTGCATTACCTTCTCCTCCTCCTCCTCCTTTTCCTTCCTCTCTTTCTCTCCCCCCTCCCCCACCCTCTCTTCTCTCTCTCTCTCTCATCTTCTAATATCACTATCTCCCTCACTCTCTTAAATAGATCATGAAATTTATTTTTCTTGTTTTAAATTGCAATACAGTCACAAGTTTCAAATAAATCTTTAAATGACCATTCCCATTTCAGGGCTCAGACATCCTTATCTTCTTAGCAAAGAGGTACACAGTTATTATAATTATTCATTTTAATCTTTCTTGAAATACATAAGTTAAAATGGTCATACATAGTCTGTGTCTTGCAAAATACACATTTGACTGCATCCTTTTTTAATTTTTTTATTGTAGCGATGTAGGGTACAGTACTCCAATGTTGCACTTAAGGTTTTACTCTAAGTTTTAAAATTTTTGTTATTCTTTTTTGCAGGAGATGTAAAAGGGGTATGTTTATTCTTATTTATTCCCATTTTCTGTTTTTCTATGTAGTAACTGCCTGTTGGACACTTACATGAGGGATCACATATGAATGCATGATTATCATGATAAGAAAAACAAAAAAATTGGAGTCAGACCATTGCAAGCCTTGAATGACCCTATAATATAGTTTTTTCTGTACAAGTTCATATTGTTTGACATTGATACCTAGGCTCATAGTTGGCAATTAATGACTCAAAAATAACAACTACTAAAGAGAGGAAGACCACTTGAGATGGGATGGGAGATGCTGATATGACAGTGGAAATGAAACAGAGGCCAAGAAACATCTCAGTGAGGGATAGTGTCCCAAATGGCTCTGGTCTCTGATTTGTCTGCAGTCCTTGTGCAGGAAATCATAGGACTGACCAGCATCTTGATAAGCCTTCTTTGACCACCACCTTTGGTGACTCCAACTCCTGTAAGCACCTCCTGAATTGGGGGGAGCACTAAAAGGTTCTCTGGAGTCACTGAAGCCCAGAAAGGCACTTGCCAGTAGGTGTGTCACAGCGCACTACTTCACACAGAATGGAGGAAAACAAAGGGCATATCGCCAAAATATTAATCTTTCAAAAGTCAACTAATGGTTTTCTTTAAGTTCACATCCCTGTATTTCCACCTTGGATGGCTCATGCAGGAGGTCATTAGCTTGCTTCAGGAAAAGGCAGAGACATGAAGCTTCCTTCAGGAAACTCAGGACCCAACTGTGAGAGGTCTAAATGAGGTTAAACAGACCTTTCTTCCTTCCGACCCATCTCCTCATACCACCGCCTTTATTCCAGCCATTCAGTCTGCTGTCGTGGAGAGGTTGCTGCCTCTTAGATTCATTTAAGAAGCAAGGGGACATCCAGGCAGTGCTGCTCAGAGCTGGATTGTGGTAAACTCAAGTTTTATTCTTGTAAAAGTTATTGCTCTTTTTGTCTCTGGAAAGGTCCAAGGAAAAAAACAGAATATTAAAACTGAAACAACTGAGTGTTTCATGGGGGGACTGTTGACCACAATGGGCAGGGTTAAGAGAAAGTGGCAATGGAATGGAAAGCATCCTAAGGCAGCTATAGGGATGAACAACTCCAAACCTAGGCACACAAAGGGACAGGGAAGGAGCAGCTACCATTGAGGGCATAGCCACACCTGTACCTGTAACAGCAGGAGGGGATGACAAGGCAATGGAGAAGCAGTGCATGGCCATCACAGCCACATCCACAGAGGAACATGGAGTGAGAATCCCAATCGCTCTCCTCCTGCCCCCCAGTCTCCTGGTGGTATCTCTCAATGACTCAATTCAGTGAGAACGAGAAGGAAAATGATCCAGTGGATGAGGTACAGAGACACCACCTTCTTGGAAGGACCAAAAAATGAGGAAGAATAGAAGAAAATCCTTATGGCAAATGAGACTGTCCCTCACACCTCCTTATCACGTTGTACCTCCTGGGATTTTCTATCAAAATGTCATTGAATTATGTCTCATTTCAGCTCCATCAGAGATTTTTTTCCTCTTTGCACCTTCTTTCTCTACCGTCACTTTTATAGAGGAATACCCACATTCATAAAAAAAAAAAATAACCAGTACATGGAATGTAATTTGTGTGTGTGTTTAGGGTCTCACTTCATTGCCGAGGCTGGATTGCAATGGCATGATGATGGCCCACCACAGCTTCAACCTCCTGGGCTCAGCCTTCTGCCTCAGCCACACAAATAGCTGGAAATAAGGTGTGCACTACCACATCCAGCAAATTTTTGGACTTTCTGTAAAGACAAGGGCTCACTATGTTGCCCAGATTTGTCTTGAACTCCTAGACTCAAGCAAACTTCCCACCTTGGCTCTCAAAGTGTGGGATTGCTGATATTAAGTCAATCCATCCAGCCTAGAATGTAATTTTTGAAAGAGAAAACATATACCTTTTAGTTAATTTATAAGTTTGGCTGTGTTAATTGATACCCCAAATAGAAATGACTTAAATAAGAAAGGGCAGTCAACCCTCTGTATCCATGCATTCTACATCCACAGATTCACCAATCAAGGAACCAAAATATTTAACATTTTTTTTAAAAAGATGGTTGAATAGGTGCAAATGTTGTTCTTGTCATATTCCCCCAAAATTTTATAGTGAAACAACTATTTATATAGTGTTTCGATTGCATTATCCATTACAGGCAGTGTAGAAATGATTTGGCATACACAGGAAAGGATGCATAGGTTATTTGCAAATACTATGCAATTATACATAAGGAACTAGAGCATCTGCAGAATTTTGTGTCTTTGAAGGTCCTAGAACAAATATCCTGCAGATACCTAGGAATAACAGTATTTTAGACCCAACTGGAGAATTCAGACATGATACATTAGGACTCCAGAATATATTTCTCCCCAATCCCTAGAAGATGTCCTCATCCTCATGGTCCTTCAGGGCTTCAGTCACATCAGTGTTTTAGGCTGATGTAGGAGGAAGGGTCAAGGGTAGTCTGTGCTCCTTCTAGTAAGCCCATGACCCTCGTCTTGGTATATCTCTTCTGCTCACCTCCCATTGACCAGCACCTAGTCATATGATGTCAACAACTATGAGGAAGACTGGAATGAAGGTTTGTTTCAACTCTTAAGCTCTCAGAATTGTTATGTGACAGAAGAGGAGAATGGAACCTGGGGGAACCAGCAGCTTCTGCAGCCCAAGGCTAAAATTTCAAGCTCTGTGCTTATGTGAAGATGTTTCATAACCTCCTCAGAAATCATGATGATGGGGTAGAGGACAGTGGGTAAGCCTCAGGCTGAACTCCAGGACACCAGGGGGTGGTGTTGGGACTGGTCTCCACAGCATGATCTAGGAAAAGCCTTTGACGTTAAGTCTTAGTCTCTTTCTATGTTAAATGAGGAAATTGCAATAAGTCGCCTTTAAAGAACATAAGCTAAATGTTGGTGATACTATAGTAAGCAAAAAAGGCATGACGTTGTACTAAGGATCTTCATGATTTAGGAGGAAGAAATACATCCCACCCTAAATATAGACATACTAAGCATTAAGTGCCCTGAGTGAGGATAGCACAGGTGCTGGTTTCCAGCTCTGGTCAACTGAGGTTGTGGGAGCTTGTCTCTCTGAGAGCTCGTGATGGCTGTACTCACTCCTGATGCCTCTCTGCACCACAACAGAAGGATGCATCTCCATCTCCTTTGGAGGCTTCCTGCCTCTGTTAGTCCTCTAGATTCCACAGTGAAGGCTGCCTTTGTGAGGCAGAAAATGGCTCCTGCATTTACCATTTGTAGCTAATTGGTTTTCTATCAACTCTCTTTTCTTATCTGTGTTATTGGCTTCTCTTCTTCTCTGAAGTTCAGGCATGTTTTCAACCCTAAGTTTGGACTGAAAACTTGGGTTTAACATGAGAATTTCACCTTTGTTTTCCTCCTCTTTTATGTATAATCAGCATATAGTGGTGTTTGGGTGCAACATGGTGGTCAGAAAGAGGAAACACTGAGGCAGCATGGCTGGGTTCAACAACATTGTGACAGACCATGGGATAATCATGCATTCTTTTTGTGTGCCTATCCATCCTCTGTAAAATGGAAATAATATCAATTCTTAACCACATATTTGAGAGAAGATTTTGAAATATCATCCCTAATTAGCTGCTATTATCCACCCAGATGAGAATTATTCCTCTTTCTCCAGTTGAAATCTGCATGAACATCTCTCTTTACATTCCAAACCCTGCACTTTTTCTATTTCCCCATGTGTACTCTTCTACCATAAAAGCTTTAATCAGCTGGGCTCAGTGGCTCAGCCTGTAATCCCACGCCTTTGGGAGGCTGAGGTGAGTGGATTGCCTGAGCCCACAGGTTCGAGACCCACCTGGGCAGCAAGACCTCATCTCTACAATAAATCAAAAAATGAGTCAGGCGTGGTAGCACATGCCTGTAATTCTGGCTACTTGGAAGGCTGAGACGGAAGGATCACCGGAGCCTAGCAGGTCAAGGCTGCGATGGCCGGGAACGGCCACTGCCCTCCAGCCTGGGTGACAAAGTGAGACTCCAACTCAAAAAAAAAAAAAAACTTTAATCAGCAAAGAAAGCTCTACCACAGATCTCCTGGGAGAGCACATAAAATAAGTGTACATTGTACACACCCCACACAGCACTTAGTGGTCCTCCATAGATGTTTTCATATTTCAAACAACTCAATCAGAGTCACTTAGACCTCATCATCAATTCCCATGCTATCTTCCTCTGAATCTTTCCTATTGAAAACTTTTCTCAGTAGTTTTCATTGCAATGGAAAGAATGTATGTTAGGCCCATAAAATTCTTCTTTAAAATTGTTCATATCTGTCAGTATCAAAAAGGAAGATTCCTTATTTGTCTCTCAGACTGAGTTTTCCTGAAAAGAAAGATCCATCTTATGAATGGGGACATTACTGCAGTTGGAAAGCTCAGTTCTGAATATGTGAGTTCTACTACCCCTAAATTTCATTGAGTTTTCTGGGTTAAGAAAAATAATGCTTGGAGCTCCAGTAAGACAGCGACAGCATAAGTGGAATTGTGAGATTCTCCAAATGTGAGTTTCCAAAAAGACTGTTACTTTTCTTCCCCCACCCCCCTGCCCAATGCCAGCTGCACTGGTCAGAGGCCCAGGGACCCTCGGTCCCACACAAGGCCAGATATTGTGGGCCCCGGCTGCTGCTGCTCCACTATACGTGATTCCCACCCATGCGGGTGTCTCGGGTCTTGGCTCCCTTCCTGGCTACATCGTCTCACCCAGCACCCAGCACCAAGATGCCGGTCACCCAGGAAGGCTCTGGGTGCCCACCCCTCAGACATACCAGTTCCATTTCTGGCTAAAGTCCCCTGTGAGGGGCCCAGGGTCACTCTCACCACTCACCACCTGCCCTTTGGAGCTTTGGAGCTCTGGAGCTCTGGGCCCACCCTGGCTGAGGCACTCAGCACGCGATCCCATGCTTGTGTAAGGGAACAGCATATATTAAGGAGGTGCTGATCCGAGGCTCTCAGCTCCAGAGGAGGGAACTCCCAACCCGCTCCTCCACTGCAGCCACTGGTGGCACCTCGAATCCAGCGCACAGCTGTGCAGCTGATACCTGGTGCCTCCCATGCCACCACAGTCCATCATAGTGGATCACCCCGGGACCCAGACGAGCAGAGAGAAAGGATCCACGAAAGAGAAACTGCCACCTCAGCCATTCTCCAGGCAGAGACTTGCATTGCCCCACCCACCTATGAGCAGCATTCACCTCGGTTCCTAAGGTAACATCACAAAACAGGAGACAAAACCAATCCCCTATGCTAAATCAGTCAAAGACAACTAAGCATCGCAGACCTCCCAGGCAACAGGCTAAAAGAACAAACCCAAGCTGCGAGTAAATCTACCTGTCTGCAACAACAGCAAAGGGGAGAGGCTGGAGATCAGAGTCCAAGAGACTTTAGACACTCAGGAAAGATTCGAGAGCTAGTCTGATTTATTATTTTGACTTTTGATTTTATCATTTTGACTGTTTGTTTTGCTCACTTTTGTTTGCTTTTTGACTTACACTATCTGTTTGTGTTAGCCAGAAAGCATCAAAAGGCATGATTTTATTGGTCTGTCTTTGTGTAGCTACCAGTATTCCTTAGGGAATTTTGCTAGTGTGTTTTTTTCACTTCTCTCTGGCCTTGTGTCTCTTTTTCACCTGTCAGTTGGTATGTATGTCTGTTTTACCTCTTACTCTTCTCTCTTTCTAACTTTCTATTGACCCTCCCTTCCTCCATTATTTTCTTCTTTTGTACTTCCTTTTATTCCAGGGACCAACCTACATACCACTGCAAAGACAGATTGTAAGGCAGTGGGAAATTGGTTCCAGTGGGCTCATACACTGGCTGGTGGATGTTGCAATCAGCATATAGATTTTGAATAACAGCTTCCCCCTCAATTAAGCCTCAAAACTGCAAAAAATACAGCCCACAGTCCACACTCCAACCTCAAAAGTGAACAAAGCCAGATAACCCTCAAAAGGAAGAAGAGGAGCTTGCACAAGCGAGGGAAAAGCAACCCCACCTTCCCTGAAAAACAGAATTAAAGAAGGGGAGGGAAAGGGGGAGAGAGAGAAAAATCTCCACAAATGAAGAAAAACCAAAAAAAGAATGTGGATCTCTCCCAGACCCCTGGGAGGGCAGACACTGAGAAAACTGACTTTGGAATGCAAACAATGAAGATCCTGCAGAATGACTGGTCTCAAACTACAAAACTAGATGTCAAGACATTAATGGAGAGATTAAAAAGAATTGAGGAGACACAAGAAGAAACTAGGAAGGAGCTGATATCTGAGATAACAGTAATAAAGTAGAATGTGATTGAAAAAAATAGCAAACTGATAAGCATGGAAAGCAGAATTACCCAAGCAGAAGAAAGAATCTCAGAGTTTGAGGACCAAAATATAGAACTAACTCAAACTCTTAAAAACACAGAAAATAAGCTCAAAAAGACAGAACAAAACCTTCAAGAGATGAGTGATTACTTCAAGAGACTGAACCTAAGAGTAATTGGCCTTCCTGAGGCAGAAAGAGAGACAGAGACCACATTGGAACAAACTTTCCATGAGATCATTCAAGAAAACTTCCCTTATCTAATCAGTGATGCAAAAATTCAAACACAAGAGATTCAGAGAATCCCTGCAAGACAACAAATGAGAAGACCAACTCCTAGACACATAATAATTCGACTAAACAAATAGGAATAAATGAAAAAATCCTAAAGGCAGCAAGAGAAAAAGGCCAGATCACCTACCATGGAAGACCAATTAGAATAGCAGCAGATTTATCTGCAGACACCCTGCAGTCTAGAAGGGCTTGGAGCCCTATCTTTAAAGTCCTAAAAGATAAACAATTTCAACCAAGAATAACCTATCCAGCCAAGTTAAGCTTCATCAGCAAGGGAGAATTGAAATCTTTCCCAGATATTCAATCCCTAAGAACTTATGCTGCCACCAAACCACCTCTACATGAAACACTTAAGAAAGTACTAAACACTTAAGAAGAGAAGGAAAAAAAACAACGTTCTTCCCAAGAGTACAGGAAAAAGAATAAAATACATATGAACCAACCTCAAAACTAAAAGAAAGACAAAAAACAAAGTGAAAGAACAACAACTTTATAAGAACTCCATGATAGGGATGAACTCTCACATTTCAATAATTAACCTGAATGTGAATGGACTAAACACACCACTAAAAAGACATAGAATGGCAAAAATGGATAAAATGACACCAGGCAACAATTACTGCCTTCAAGAGACCCATCTCACTAGAAAGGACAGGCACAGACTCAAAGTAAGAGGATGGGAAACAAATTTTCAGGCAAATGGAACACAAAAGA
>NW_007233398.1:0-19685 GCF_000164805.1 Carlito syrichta | reverse complement strand
AAGGTTCCCCAAAACCCACAAAGACATGGACACTAAACAGCATGATGCTAAACAACTCCTGGGTCAATGATGACATCAAAACAGAGATCAAAAGATACCCAGAAACAAATGAAAATGAAGAAACATCTTACAAAAATCTCTGGGATGACATGAAAGCTGTAGTAAGAGGGGAATTTATATCCCTACAAGCACACATGAAGAAAATGGAAGGAACAGAAATTCACAACCTAAGAAACCACCTAAAGAAGCTGGAAAAGCAAGACCACAAAAACCCTAATTTCAGCAGAAGAATCCAGATCACCAAAATAAAAGCCCAAATCCAGGACATAGAAGACAAAAAGATAATACAAAAAATCAATGAAACAAAAAACTGGTTCTTTAAAAGGATAAACAAGATCAATGGTCCCCTAGCTAGATTGACAAAGAAAAAGAGAGAAAAACCCAAACAAGCACAATCAGAAACACAAAAGATGAAGTCACATCTGACCCTGAAGAAATACAAAAGATCATTAGAGACTACTATATATGCTTGTATGGAAACAAATTTGAAAACCTCAAGGAAATGGAGGACTTTCTGTCATCACACAACCTGCCTTCGTTGAAAGAAGAAGAAACTGAGACCCTAAATACACCAATAACAATCAAGGAAATTGACTACATAATAAGAAAACTGCCTACAAAAAAAAAAGCCCTGGACCAGATGGCTTGTCAGCAGAATTCTACAAGACATTTAAGGAGGAGTTGATACCAATCCTACTGAAAGTATTCCAGGTGATTGAAAAAGATGGAAGTCTCCCCAAATCATTTTACAAAGATAACATCACAATGATACCCAAGACAGGTAAAGACCCAACAAAAAAGTCGAACTACAGGCCAATATCTTTGATGAACATAGACGTTAAAACTCTCAACAAGATCCTAGCAAACCGGATTCAACAACACCTCTCAAAAATCATCCATCATGACCAAGTAGGCTTCATCCCTGGGATGCAAGGCTGGTTCAACATTCGTAAAACCATAAATGTAATAAAATACAACAGATGTCAAAACAAAAACCACATGGTTATATCATTAGATGCAGAAAAAGCTTTTGATAAAATGCAGCACCCCTTCTTGATAAAAACCCTCAAACATCTAGGCACACAGGGAACATACCTCAAAATAGTAAAAGCCATCTACGAGAAACCCACAGTGAGCATACTCCTAAATGGACAAAAATTAGAACCATTTCCCCTGAAAATTGTAACAAGACAAGGATGGCCACTCTCATCCCTCCTGTTCACTATAGTATTGGAAGTACTGGCTAGAGTAATCAGAGAAGAGAAGGCAATCAGGGGTATTCAAATAGGAAAAGAGGAAGTCAAGTTATCTCTCTTTGCAGATGACATTATTGTGTACCTTGAAAACCCAAGAGAATCTGTCAAAAACCTCCTTACACTGATAAAGACCTTTGGCAAAGTCTCAGGATATAAAGTAAATGTGCAAAAGACAATCACATTTCTTTACATCAATAATAAACAAACAAAAACCCAAATAAAAACCACAATTCCATTCACAATAGCCACCACAAAAATGAAATACCTTGGCATCTTCCTAACCAGAGATGTGAAAGATCTTTACAATGAAAACTAGAAAACACTGCTCAAAGAAATCAAAGATGACACAAACAAGTGGAAAAATATCCCATGCTCATGGATTGGAAGAATCAACATTGTGAAGATGTCCATCTCACCTAAGGCAATCTACAGATTTAATGCAATACCCTTCAAATTACCAGCAACATTCTTCTCAAACCTAGAAAAAAACAACACAGAAATTCATATGGAAACACAAATGACCAAGAATAGCCAAAACAATCCTCAGCAAAAAAAAAAAAAACAAAGCAGGTGGTATCACATTACCAGACTTCAAACTTTACTATAAAGCTACAATCATCAAAACAGCTTGGTATTGGTATAGGAACAGGCATATAGACCAATGGAATAGAATTGAGATTCCAGAAGCAAAACCTCAATTTCTCAACCAATTCATCTTCAACAAAATCTCCACCACCTACCACTGGAGAGAGGTGAACCTTTTCAGTAAATGGTGCTGGGAAAACTGGCTGACCACATGCAGAAGATTGAAATAGGACCTCTATCTATCCCCATACACAAAAATTAACTCTAAATGGATCAGAGACCTAAATGTAAAACCTCAAACCATAAGAATCTTAGAAAAGGAAGGAAATACTCTCATGGAAATTGGAACTGTCATCCAAATCCTGAACAAAACCCAAAACCCACAGGCCATAAGAGATAAGATAGACAAATGGCATCTCATTAAATTAACAAGCTTCTGCAAAGCCAAAGAAACCATCAAGAGAACAGGGGACAGCCTACAGACTGGGAAAAAGTATTTGCCAACCTCAGGTCTGACAAAGGCTTAACATCTTGGATCTATAAGGAACTCAAATGTGCTGAAAAGAAAAAAACAAACAATCCCATTATAAAATGGGCAAAAGATATGAACAGACACTTCTCAAAGGAAGACATCTGAGCAGCCAACAGACACATCAAGAAATGTCCAACCTCACTAATCATCAGGGAGATGCAAATCAAAACCACACGGAGATACCACCTAACTCCAGTCAGAATGGCAATTATCAATAACTCAAAAAATAACAGTTGCTGGAGAGGGTGTGGTGAAAAGGGAACACTTCTACACTCTTGGTGGGGGTGTAAAGTAGTGCAACCTCTGTGGAAAGCAGTGTGGCAATTCCTAAAAGCTCTAAATCTCAAACTCCCATATGACCCCACAATCCCCTTACTGGGAATATACCCTGAAGGACTCAAATCACTCTATAGAAAAGATACCTGCACACGAATGTTTATTGCAGCATTGTTCACAATAGCAAGAACCTGGAAGTAACCATGCTGTCCATCAAAAGAGGACTGGATTAAGAAAATGTGATACATATACATGATGGAATACTATGCAGTAATAAAAAAAGATCAAAATCATGAATTTCGCAGCAACCTGGATGGAACTAGAGTCTGTAATGCTGAGTGATTTCTCACAGAAACAAAGATCTGAGTATCACATGTTTTCACTCATACAGTGGACCTTGACCATCCAATGTATTACTATAAGAAAATGACTGACATTGGTAGGAAACTATGGGGTGGAGATGGGATTAATGGTAGTAAATATCTGTCTGGGGACGGGGAGAAACCTCTTATCAACAAGGGTGCCTGAACAAAGCATATTTGTATACCTAACCCTTAACTGTACTCCACAATATCATAATAAAAAATATTATTAAAAAAAAGAAAAATAATGCTCTTAATGCAGACTCTCTGACTTCATAAAAACACTCTAGTAAACGGGTTTTATGAAAGTCCTCTGCTGTCATTTGTCCATGGTATGTTGACAAGTTGACCTTGATTTCTAGTAAATAAAACTATGGTCCCGTCCCCATGAGAATTGGTAAGTGGTTATTTCCTGGACCATGGACCACCGTAGAGTCAATAAACATGTCTCACAAGTGTCTGTTTGGCCACTAGCAACCTCAATATTGATTTAAAATTGAATATTAGCTTGAAAACCATCTGTTTTTAGCTTCCAGATTCCTTAATTGTATAACTTTCTATACATCCTCTCTTGTTCAATTTGTTGTCACTGTATGTAGTTTCACAGCCAGTCACCATGGAAAGCAAGACTGAAAATCTTTGACTCTTCCATACTAATGTCAATTACAGTATGTTGATAATAGATTAGAGTTGGTACAGATTCTGATACATAATTCAACAAAGTTGAAATTTGAGACCATGTGCTAAGTGTAATAAGCTGGACCCAAAAGAACAGAATTGTAAAGTTCCATTTTTCTGAGGAATTCTAACTTAGTAGACACATGGGTCTTGGGGTAGAGGAGACTGTGTGGTCATTGTTTCATAGGAAAGAATTTCTGTTTCAAAGTGCTCAGCCTCACTCATCATCAGAGAAATGCAAATCAAAACCACATTGAGATACCACCTAACCCTAGTAAGAATGGCCATCATTAATAAAACAAACAACAACAGATGCTGGCAAGGATGTGGAGAAAAAGAAATGCTTCTACACTGCTGGTGGGAATGCAAACTAGTGCAACCTCTTTGGAAGACAGTGTGGTGATTTCTGAAAGAACTATAAATTGACCTTCCATCTGACCCTGCAATTCCCCTATTGGGAATATACCCAGAGGAACTCAAATCATTCTACAAAAAAGATACCTGCACGCGTTTGTTTGCTGCAGCTCTATTCACAATAGCAAAAATATGGAGCCAACTGTGCTGCCCATCAAAGCTGGACTGGATTTTTTAAAATGTGGTACATATACACAATGGAATATTATACAGCCATAAAGAAGGACAAACATGGACTTCACAGCCACTTGGAAGGTTTAAGAGTCGATCACACTCAGTGATCTATCAAAGAAACAAAAAACAGTGTACCATATGTACTCTGTCATAAGTGGAAATTGAACAATTATAATACTGTAAGAAAGTGATTGGCAGTAGTGGGAAACTGACGGGGGGTGGGATTGGCAGTTGAGGGAAACTGCTAGAGGAGGGAGGGCACACCTCATCAACAAGGGTACCTTCATAATCAACGTTTGTATACCTAACCCTGAATTGTACCCCACATATAATTTTTTTTAAAGAATTTTATGTTTCAGATAACAAAAAGTTCTTAAAGCAGATAGTGGTAATGGTTTCATCCTATTGCAAATATTCTTAGTGACACTGAATTATACCTATAGATAGTGAAAGAAATAAAATGTTTGTTATGTAAATTTTGCCACAGTTTTCAAAATTACTAATTTTTAAAATGAGTATCAATACAGAGTTATGGACTCTTCTCTGCCACTGATTTCTTTTCCACAGAGAACTCAGACAGACAGAAGGGGCCACTATAAGAGGGTGTGGAGCACAGTGGACTCTGCACTGCTAACAGGGACAAGGAAGGAAGACGGTGCTTGCAGCTGGTGTGGCAATTAAGGCACTATGACATGATGACATCAGTTCACACTAAGAGTTATTAAGAGTCAGTCCTGGGACTCTGTGATATCATCAACTGTAAAGCTTTGGCTGAGAATTTTGTCCATCATGAAGAGTACTATAGATAATTTTCATCTGGTTGTTGAATCAAAGACTGCTGACCCTCACATGGGCTACAAGTTATTTTGTCTGTGACATATTCTTCATGTTATCTGCAAGAAAGCTTAGAGCTTCTGGAGGCTTACGATCAGCCCCTGAAGCACTAACTGAACTCACTTGGGAAAATATTCCTCTATTACAAGACTTAGAACACATGTACCTGAATGATTTGTCTTGATGTCTCCCTCCACCACAAATTGAGATCTATTAGAACAGAGAGCTTGTCTGTGAATCCAAGATGGACTGTGTCTGGAATTTAGAAGATGCTCAGAAACTATTTTTCTCAAGTAGCTCCCACCTCCAAATCTCAGGGCTATTCAACATCTTGGAGAAAGTGGCTTAGACACCATGTCTCACTGGATCTCCTGAAGCACCTCCCACTCAAGAGGATAAGAGGGTCCTCTAGTTGATCAATTTGAAGAAGACTGTTCCTTTTCATTGCTCACTGCCTCTGGGGAAAGAAGGTAGGGATGGGGTGCAGGATTCTGCTGATGAGCTAACTTTTCTTGAAGGCCAGTCCAGTGATGGATTTTCCTGGCAGTTACATACTAAAGGAGTGTTCAGGAAATACAGGAGTTAAGTTTATGAGCAGAGAAAAGATATGAAAGTCTCTCATGGCAGTTTTGGAGAGCTATTTCATGACTATTTATGCATGAATTCATCAAATATTTACACCTAATTGATCAGACACTGTGCTAATTCTATACAGTAGCAAACAGCTTTTAAATAAGTCTCTGGCTAATAGAATCTATCTGCATAACCAATACTCTCCTTTCCACTGAGTAAATATATTGACTGATACCAAGGAAATGCTGAGCCTTCATGGCCATCCACTGACTTTCTAGCCAATCTGGGCTCTAGTGCACTGAGTCATCAGTTTCACAAGAACAAATTGGATCTATTTCCAATCCTGCTTATGCCAGTTATATGTCTCAGTGTAACTACCTAATTATTCAAAATACATCATATTGTGGATTCAATGAAAACTAGAATGAAGGTTTAATAAACAAACCTCATTGCTTTTGAATAGGTAGCAGATTGGAAAAAGATAAACAATATTGAAAAATATCCTCAAGCAGAGTGCTAAACATTGATGCTAAGATCTCCACTTTAATAACTCCAACTGCAAATCATAGACAATGTTTGAGGGAGGTGCTTTCAGCAAGACAGAGTAAAATTCTATTTGCTAAACCCTACTCAAAAGAAAGTCCTTCAGTCTAGTTCATTTAGGTAAATGAATTCTGGTGAAAATGAAAGATCTAGATGACAAAAGAATCTTTTTACTGATACAGATTAACAAACATTTGCAAGTAACCTATACACTTCTAGTCCTGCAGGCATCATTAAGTGGAATTTTCAAAGCAAAATCACTTTGTCTTTCTTCTGTTTATTGTTACTGAGTATCTTCCATTTTCTAGCCTGCATCCCAGCCCTGGGGGGGTCAAAGACAAACCAACCTTCCCAGAGCTCATGGTCTATAAAAGAAAGGAACCTAGTTCAAGAAAGAATGCCACACAATGTGAAGCATGCTGTCATAGAGTTGTGTTTAGGGTTTAGGGGCACTCAGAGGAGGGGATATCTAAAAAGTTGTCTTGCTTCCATTCTGAAGAGGAATGTCACACCAGGATGGGACATGACACTATGGTTCCAAGCTAGACAGAAGAGTCTCCTTATGATAGACACCAACCTCAGGTACAGTTTTACAATTTATTAAATCGTATGAAATTATGCTGAATCGTATAACAGCCCCCAGTCTAGAGTCTGACATCACAACAACACACAATTTATCAGAGCAGTAGAGAGTCCAGTAGTTTCTAACACCACAGGAATTGTGCCACTACCTACTTCCAGCCCTATGCTGCAGCAGAGGATGCCCTTGCCACTAGCCAGGCCCAACTCAGCATCAGGACAGTCTGCGATATGTAGGAATACAAAACCTGTGAGTGTTAGAATGGGAAGAACACTAGACCTGAATTCAAGAAACCTGGATCAAGGTGACTACATGGCCATTGTGGGACACATGCCAATTCTAGGCAACCCAAGCAGATAGTGATATCATGGCTTTGTTCCAGGCTGAAGTTTATGCCATTTGTGCTCAGGCATCTATTTTCAAACAAAAAGTAATAGGTTTATTTTTGGATTTTGTTTGTTTTCCTCTTGGAATTTTATTTCAATCATCACTCTTTGATTTCTTTTTTCCTGATTTTATTTTATTTTAATGATGTGGGACTCACCCTACTGGGAATATACCTGAAGAAACTCAAATCACTCTATGAAAAAGATATCTGCACACACATGTTTATTGCAGCATTATTTACAATAGCAAAATATGGAACCAACTGTGCCGCAAAAGAGGACTGTTTTAAAAATATATGGTTTATATACATGATGTCATATTATGCATCCACAGAGAAGGAAAGAATTATGAATATTGAAGCAACTTGTATAGATTTAGAGGCTATAACACTCCGTGATTTATCACAGAAACAAAAAACCAAGTATCACATGTTCTCACTCATAAGTGTACCTTGAACAACTATTGTAATATTATAAGAATGGCAGGAATGGCAGGAATGTGAAACTGCCAGTGAAGGGGGGACACACCTCATCAACAAGAGTACCTGCATAATGAACTCTTTTTTTTTATTTTTTTTTTTTAGTTGGAGTCTCACTCTGTCACCCAGGCTGGAGTGCAGTGGCCGCTCCCGGCCACCGCAGCCTCGACCTGCCGGGCTCCAGCGATCCTTCCGCCTCAGCCTTCCAAGGAGCCGGAATTACAGGCGTGTGCCACCACGCCCGGCTGATTTTTTGATTTATTGTAGAGAAGAGGTCTCGCTGCCCAGGCGGGTCTCGAACCCGCGGGCTCAGGCAATCCACTCACCTCAGCCTCCCAAAGGCGTGGGATTACAGGCTGAGCCACCAAGCCCGGCATGAACTCTTTTATACCTAACCCTGAATTGTTCCCCACATATTTAAAAAAATTTTTTTTAATTTTTTAAAGAAAGAAGTGGCATAAAAAGATGTGGGGTACAAGTCAAGATTGGGTTTATGTGGTCTAGGTACTGATGACATTTTGGGCACCCCTTGGATCTTACTTCCCTGCATTAGGATCATGCACTCTTAATAATATCATTTACCCCCGCCCTTCTCTTGGCTTTTCCTGCTAATGCCAATCCCTTTTTTGTAGTACTATGATAGGTTTTCAGAGTCCACTTATGAATGAGAACATGTAGTACTCAGTTCTTTGTTTCTGTAATAGATCACAGAACATGATAGACTCCAAATCCATAGAAGTTGCTGTGAAATCCATAAATTTGTCCTCCTTTTTTGATGATGTAATATTCTATGGTGTACCTGTACCATTTTTTATACAGTGCAGTTCGAGTGGGCAGCATAGTTGGTTCCATGCTTTTGCTATTGTGAAGAGTACTAAAATAAACATGCATGCACAGGTATCTTTTTTGTAGGACATATACCCTCTGGACATATACCCAGTAGGGGGATTGAACAGTCATCAAAAGATCAATTTCTAGTTCTTTTAGCCATTGCCACACTGTTTTCTATGGTGGTTGATCTAGTTTGCACTACCATATCAGTGTAGAAGCATTTGATTTACTCTGAATGCTTGCCAGCATCTATTATTTTTTATTTTTATTTTTTTGAGTTGGAGTCTCAAACTGTCACCCAGACTGGAGTGCAGTGGCCGCTTCCGGCCACCTCAACCTCGACCTGCTGGGCTCCGGCGATCTTTCCGCCTCAGCCTTCCAAGTAGCCGGAATTACAGGCATGTGCTACCATGCCCAGCTGATTTTTTGATTTATTGTAGAGATGAGGTCTCGCTGCCCAGGCGGGTCTCGAACCTGCAGGCTCAGGCAATCCACTCACCTCAGCCTCCCAAGGCGCGGGATTACAGGCTGAGCCACCGAGCCCAGTTAGCATCTATTATTTTTTGTTAGGTGGTATCTCAATGTGGTTTTGATTTACATTACTCAGATGATTAATGAAGCTGACCATTCTTTCGTGTGGCTGCTGGTTGCTCATACATCTTGCTATGAGGAGTGTCTATTCATATCTTTGGCCCATTTTTTAAAGTAAACTCAATTTTTATTATTCTATATAATACATGGACATACAGATAAATTTTCCTTAAAGAGTTTGCACCCTGAGGCAATGTCCTTGGGTACATAACATATAAAGCAACAGCAAAAGAAATCTGAATGCAGGAATGATAAATGGACTTCAAAAACCTAATTTAATCTTTATGAAATGACACACTTGCCAATAGTACACTATGCTTCATCTAGTCTCTTGATCCAACTATCTCAACTGCCTTGCAGTTGGCAATCTACACAGTCTGGCTCTCTACTATATTCGATCAGGTACAGTGTCTTCCTTCTGACTGAAGTTTAATAAATTGACATGGGATTTACAGATGAGGATTACCATCTGGTGAGTGCATCACCAGAAAACATGCTCCATTCTCGACCACAGTAACTGCCCACATTAAAAACTCTGGCCCCCAAGAGGGATTGGGTGTCATTTGACTGCAGTAGCCTTGGGATCCTTGAAGGTCCCCGGGGATCCACCAGAGGCAAGTTTTTATCAGTCTGAGGGCCACATAAAGGGTATGGCAGGGGAGGTGGAAGGCCATGACTGACTGGAAGAGATGGAACATCATGGTCACCAGGTTAAAGAACCAGTGAATCTTAGTGCTCAGTGTTCAGAACGCATAGCCCATCCATTGAGAAGATGGGACAGCAGTGGGGTCTCCAGGCTAACTATGGTGCCTGGGGCGGGGACAGATGGGCTCCTGTGCTTCTTCCTCATCAGCCTGGTGGATGGCCACAGACCCTTCAGTTGACAATGGACACCTATTTTTGAATATTTCATCTTCCCATAGTTTATAAACTATGGAGAGGGCAAACGCTTATGAGAAACTAAAGGTGAGTTCATTATATTACTTATATATTATCATCTTCCGTCTGAGGATAGCATAGAAGGGTAAAAAAGCAGACAAGTCGCTAAAAGGTGACTTGACCTAAGAATTCATTCAACTAGAGGGTGACTTTTACCTTAAAATAATCATTAGGCCTGAAAAGAAAACCTTGAAAGCAAAATCTAACTTTGGCCCACGATATATAATGATCCTGAGTCCCTCCTCTATTCTCAAGTCTGTTCTTCTGAGGAATATCCTCCATTAATATTTATGTTGTGTCATAATTATTACAAAGAGTTAGGTGCAGCTGTGTCCTCTCTGTAGGCAGTGGTTCTGCCTGGTCCTACTGTCTTTCTGCTCACTTCACTTAGAGGAACTCTTGCGAGGCTGGTGGCAGCTGGATATATTTTCGTTCAGTCCATAAATCCTTTGGAGAACTAATTCCCCCAGAACTTGTTCATCACATTCCACCGCCATGGCGCTGTCCACGGGGATGCAGTTAAACGCTTCGAGCTGATCCCCTGAGGTGAAACCCGTGGCTTCCAGAACAATGATTTCCTCTGCTTGTTCCACAGTGCAGCAGAGTTCAGTCTCCGAGACCGGATGGAATGCACTGGGCAGCGGAACGCTGGCAGAGCCAGCCTGCTCGCCAGGCAGGAGGTTGCCATTCACAGTGGCAGGGTGCCTGGGGAGGACTTCTTCTTGGCTAGGAATACGCACCCACATGGCTTCCATTTAAGCTGTCGCCCAGATTGACTCCTTTTTCTTGCTTTCTTTGGAGAAGTCCAAGGAGGTGTCCAAGGAGCAGGACAGATATGCTGTCTTTCTGTCTCTCCCGTGGGAGGGATGGTGGTCACAGGCTGGGATAGTGCCGAGTTGTAACTGGGAGAAGGGGTTTTGTACTGGAGTCTCTCAATTTCTGAGCTGGCCCATTTTTGATGTCCTTTGTCTGGTGAAGGGATCCCCCAGAGAGGCCCATGTCGGCACCCCCAAAGATGGAGCTTTGTCTCCTTGGAACAGGGATTGCACTGGAGGTGTGATATCTGTTGCACCTGACCATGAGTCCATGCTTCATGAAGTTTTTCAGGTTCGGAAAGATTTGCCTCAAGTCTGGAATCCCTAGTCCATGTTGATATCTTAGCTTGGAATTCCTCAGAGTTAGGGAACTTGATACCATACAAAGTAATCCTTATGTTAATTCAAATCAAGAGGGTAATTGTAGGAAAGCTCAGAGAGTAACTGCCTGCAACAAATTAAGCGTCAGTCTTCAGAAAGAGTTCTCTTTGTGCAATACATTCTTCCTCAACTCATTTAGGGATTCCTTCTGGAGTTGAAGTTTGAGGTGCTCAGCTGAAAATGCACTTCCTTTGTCCTGTAATGCTATTTGTTGCGTATGCAATAATGCCACCTCCCATCCCAAAACTTTCTTCTGTCTTTCATTTTGAAGCACCAAAATGTTTAATTGCAGGCATTCACTTTCTTTTTTCAGCTCATTGCTTGTAAATGTGAGTCTTAGTTTCTCTTCAATTTCCCTTTTCAATTTTCTGAACAATTATCTGAGTCTGTTTAATTGCACGCTGGGCTCTATGAAGCCATAGCAAAGAGAAGACGTCATAAGAATTACCAACACAGTTCTGCTCCACCTGAAGAAGAATATTCTTCTGAGCATTCAAAAAACCCTTATGTTCAAATGGAGCACCATAGTAGCCGTCATTTAGCACAGAAATGGTTTCATTTTGGTTGCAGGCATGAATCTGTTGACCCAAGTATTTCAGCCCATCCACGCAGACTTTCCATTCAATGAACAGCTGGTCAATGGCCTCTTTTCCACCCCATATCTTCACCACCAAACAAGACACAGATGTATCAAGATGGTCTGACACTCCAAAATCAAGACTCCGCCACGTTGGATTCAAGGAATTCTTAATCACTTCACTTCCATGAAACTCTTTATATATCTTTTCAGCATTACACAAGTGAAGTGTGAAGTAGGTGTCAAGGAGTTGGCCACTTCTATTAACAATGTTCCGAGTAGCAATGTTCCAAAGATGTGGAAGACGCCACTGCTGAGATGGCAGCTCCACAGGCAGGGCCCGCATGGCGGAACCGGGAGGCAGTGCGGAGGCCAGCCCAGGGGTGGTGGGAACACCGGCCCGAGACCGACGACAAGGCGCTCATCTTGACCCGGGGGCGCCCAGCGACGGGGTGGGCGCTCCTCCCGCATCCGCCACCGCCTCCCAGCCACGACCTGCCGAGTCCCTGAAGCCTATGCACCTGCCATCCGAGGGACAGCGCTGCTCTATCTCCGCACTGGCCGCCGCTGCCGCCACCGCTGCTAGCTAAGGAAGAGCCAGTGCAATCCCCCTGGTCCATTTTTTAATGGGGCTGTTGGGTTTTTTCCTTTGGGCACATTTGAGTTCCTTGTAGATCCTGGATGTTAGGACTTGGTCAGATATTCAATTAGCAAATATTTTTTCCCAATCTGTGTGCTGTCTCCCCACGCTATTGATGGTTTCTTTTGCTTTGCAGAAGTTTTTCTATGCATCTTCTCCTGTATATTTCAAATCATTTGAAGATCACCTGTAATATCCAATACAATGTGAACACTAAATAAACAGTAGTTTAGGGAATAATGACAAGTGCTCACATATCCATCTTTTTTTTGGTAGTTTAGGGAATAATGATAGTGTTCACATAACTACCTTTAAAAAGTGTTAAATATTTTGGATCTGTGGTTGGTTGAGTCTGAGGATGTAGAATGCATAGATAGAGAGAACTGCCTGTACTTTCAAAGGCTTTTTCTGAGATTATATCAGCCACTGTTATCCCATCCCATTGGTTCACCTCTCTGTTGGTAATTGTTGTTCTCAAGTCTTTAATTGCAAAGTATGAGCCTAGGTATCAATGTTAAGCAATATGAACTTGTAAAGAATGAACTGTATTATGGGGACATTAAGGCTCATAATGACCCAACATTAATTTTTTTAGTTTTTAAAAAATCATTGTATGTATATGTAAACTTTTCCCCATGACAGAGATAAGTATCCAGGGTGAAAAAATCTTAAGTCATTTCTATTTTGGGTATCAATTAGTGCAGTCAAATTAACACTCCCTTGTTTTCTCTTTAATTTCAGTTCAGGCACAGTGACTAACCCCTGCAATCCAAATACTTTTGGATACCAAGACAGGAGAATTGTGTGAGTCCAGGAATTTGAGACCAACCTGGGCAACACAGGGATACTTCGTTTCTAAAAAAAAAAAAAAATCCAAAATTTGCCAGGTGTGGTGGTGTGAGCCTGTAATTCCAGCTACTTCGACAACTGAGGCAGAGGGATCACCTGAACCCAGTAGAGAGAGGCTGTGTTGAGCCTTGATCATGTACCATGCTACACTCCAGACTGGGTGACCAAGTAAGACACCAACTGAAAAAAGAAAAGAAAAGTAAAGAAAAGAACATTTCACTTACTGGTTATTTTTTTTAGAACGTGAGTATTCCTCTATAAAATTGGCAACAGAGAAAGAAGTTGCAAAAAGAAAAAAATACTCTGATAGAGCTGAAATGAGAAATAATTCAATGACATTTAGATAGAAACCCCTAAAAGCTTGGAAAAGATAAAGAGGTGTGAGGGCCATTCTCATTTGCCCTAAGGATTTTCTTCTATCCTCCCCCAACCTGTTTGACATCCCAAGAAGGTGGCATCTCTGTACCTCATCCATGGGATCCTTTTCTTTTAGTTATGGCTGAAAGGAGACACTGAGAGACACCACCAGGAAACTGTGAGGCAGGAAGAGAGTGATTGAGATTCCCACCCCCCTGCCTTTCTATGGGTGAGGCTGAGAAGGCCATCCACTGCTTCTCCCCTTGCCTAGCTATGCCCTCCTGCTTCTACAGCTACAGGTCTGGTTATGCTCTCAATGGTAACTGCGCCTTCCCTGTCCCTTTGAGACTAGATTTTGGGTTGTGCTTCCCTATTGTTGCCTTATGGTGTTCCCCATTCATTGTCACTTTCTCTTAACACTGCCCATTGTGGTCAACAGTTTCTGCATGTAACACTCCTCCATTGTTTCATTTGAATATTATGTTTCTTTCTTGTTTTTTTCCAGATACACAAAGAGTAAACACTTTAAAAAGAATAAAACCTGCATTTACCACAGTTCAGCTCTGGGAAGCAGTGGCTGCATGTGCCCTTACTTCTTTAATGAATCTAAGAGGCAGTATTCTCTCCATGACAGTGGACTGAATGGTCAGAAGAAAGGGGGTGGTGTGAGGAGATGGATCAGAAGGAAGAAAGCTCTGTTTGACCCGACTGAAACTCCCAAAATTGAGTCTACCAGCCCTGAGTTTTTGAAGGAAGTTTCATGTCTCCTGCCATTTTCTAAAGCGAGCTCATGATTCCCTGCATGTAGCATCACAAGGTGGAAAGGCAGGAATGCGAACTTAGAGAAAATCCTTAGCTGACTTTGGGAAGAAGACAGTTCCTGGGACATACTCTTACCTTTTCTCTATTCTGTCCTGTGTGGATTGCTGCGTGGCACTACCAAATGAGAGTCTTTCAGGGCTTCAGTGACTCCAGAGGACCCTTCTATGTCCCCTAAATCAGGAACTGCCCATAGGAACTGGAGAGAAAGGTGATGACCAATGCAGGCTTATCAAGATGCTGCACAGTCCTGTGATTTCCTGTACAAGGACTGTGGACAAATCAGAAACCAGAGCCATTTGGCACATGATCTCTCACTGAGATATTTCTTGGCTTCTGTTCCATTTCCACTCACATATCAGCCACTGCCATCCCATCCCATAGGTCCACCTCTCTGTTGGTAATTGTTGTTCTCGTGCCTTTAATTGCCAATTATGAGCCTTGATATCAATGCCAAGCAATATGAACTTGTAAAGAATAAACTGTATTATAGGGTCATTAAGGCTCATATTGTCCCAACAATAATTTTAGTTTTTTAAAAATCATTGTAATAAGGCATTCATATGTAAGCTTTTTCCCATGACAGAGATAAGTATCCAGGGTGAAAATCTTCATAAATGCCATTCTCCAGGGTATACTATGTGCTACATTTTTCATTCTTGTTTTTTTATTATGGTCACCTCTGAATATCAAGCTTAGATTTCATTTAATTTATCAGGATGAACAAGTGGATCAAGTGATTTTTGTATCTTTGAGGGTCCTAGAACCAATCTCCTATGGATACCCAGGAATGATCTTATTTTAGACCTAGCTGGAGACTTCAAGACTTGATACAATAGTACTCTAGAATGTGTTTCTCCCCAATCCCTAGAAGATATCCTCAGCATAGGGGTCCTACATGGCTCCAGTCACATCAGTGCTTCAGCCTAATGGAAGAGAAAGGGACAAGGGGAGGCTGTGAACCTTCTATTAAGCTCATGATCCAGGACTTGGTTACGTCACTTCTGCTCACCTCCCATCAACCATCCGTTTCAACTCTTATACTCTCAGAATTGTTATGTGCTAGATCCATTTCAACTCTTATACTCTCAGAATTGTTATGTGCTAGAAGAGGAGAATGGAGACTGGGAGAACCAGCAATCTTTGCAGCCCCTAGCTGTCTCTCAGGTTCTGTGGTTATGTGAAGAATTTTCATGAGCTTTTTGAAAATTATGATGAGAACAGAGAACAGTGGGAAAGCCTCGGGCAGCACTCCAGGACACCAGGAGCTGTGTGGGGTCTGGTCTCCAAGCATGATATCAGAAAAAGCCTTTGACTTTAAGCCTCAACCTCTATCTATGTTAAATAAGGATATCTCTATTGGTGGCCTTTAAGGAACACATGCTATTTGTTGGTGATACCATACTGAGCAAGGCAGCTGTGACTTTGTACTGAAGGGGCTTCAAGAGTCACAAGGAAAAAATACATCCCACCCTAAATATAGACACAGTAAGCATTAAGCACCCTGAGTGAGGATAGCACACTGCTAGTTTCTGTTCTGGTTAACTGAGGCTGTGGGAGCTTGTTTCTCAAAGAGAGTTCACAATGGCTGCACTCACTCCTGATGCCTCTCTGCACCCCAGTAGAAGGATGCATGTTCTTTCCACTTGGAGGCTTCTGTCCCTGTGAGTTCTCTAGATTCCACAGTTAAGGCTGCCTTTATGAGGCAGAAAATGGCTGCTGGATTCACTATCTCTTCCTAAATGGCTTTCCCCTGAAACTCTTTTCTTATCTATGTAATTGGCTTAACTTCCTCTCTGGAATTTGCTTAGGTTAGGTTTTTTTCCAACACACAATTCTGACTACCAACTTGGATTGAAGGTGAGAATTGGTCTTCTGTTTTCTTCTATTCAATTTTGTGTAATCTACATACAGTGGTGGTTGGTCCAAAGGGCTGGTAAAAATAGTGGGGATACTGAGGCCACACAGCTGTGTTCAACTACATTGTGACAGATCATGGGATACTCATGCATCCTTTTTGTGCTCCTATTGCATCCTCTGTAAAATGGGAATAATGCGAATTATTGCCTCAAAAATTTGAGAGAGGATTGAAAAATATCATACCTAAAAAGCTCTTAATCAGTTGTTATTATCCACCCAGATGGGAGCTATTCCTCTTTCTCTGGTTGAAACATGCATGGACATCTCACTTTACATGCCAAACCCTGTACTTTCTCTATTTCCCCACGTGGACTCTTCTCACATAAAAGCTTTAATCAGCAAAGGAAACCCTACCAAGGATTTCCTGGGAGACAACATAAAGTAGATGCACATTGTACACACCTCACACATCATTAGCAGTCCTCCATAGTTGTTTTTGTGCTTCAAACACCTCCTTTAGTGACACTCAGATTGCACCATCACTTCCTCCTTCATATGGATTAGCAGTTCAGCTCAGACCTACCTCTAACCCTGTGCCAAAATGCTTCTAGATCTCAGAAAAGCCATAAAGAGTCCTTACTTCCAAGGCTCATTGGAGTCAACTTCAATTGTTTGGGCACACATAAGGAATACTTCTTTACACACGTAGAGCTGTCCACAAATAGAATTATGATTAGAATCTTGACTAGATATTCGAATGCCTTTGTGTTTTCATTCAACCCAAATCTGCCACTGTCATTAGGCTCCTCCTTCATGCATGCATTGACTTACTGAATAAACGTTGATTAAGAAAACAATATACGGCGACAGGGCAACCTGGTCTATGAAACCCTCTGCAAAGGAGAACACAGAGGGTCTCTGGCTCTCTCCCTGGGGGCTGCGGACTCCAAAATCACAGCCTGCTCTTCACACGGAGCTTAGCCGCTGCCACCGCTGGGGCACCGCAGCGGTCTGGACAGCCGCTGCAGCACAGACACAGCAGCCGCCATAGGTGCCACCAGCTGTGGCCTCCACGGCAGCCATAGCACATCGCGCCACCTGTGCCTGAGGTGATCCACAACTTCAGTCCTTGAAGCCCCTTCAGGCAAGATCAGCTGGGATTGCTGCCACCTCTCCTGGACCATGACATCCTGCCTGCCATGGGTCTCCTCCTGTGTGCCCTGAGGCAGGCTTCCATCTCCGGCCTCTGCCTGGTTCCTGCGCAGCTCCACCCCCTCTGGGGCGAGCAGCTGAGATAGCACCACCTGCAGGCGATTCAAGGTAACAACACTGAAATGGGAGAAACAAGCTTGAAAAACAGACACAGACCAGAGTGGTGAACGAAGGGTGATCTGAACTGTCCTTCACAGCAGGCCAGGGGCAACTGACCTTAACCGCGAACTAATTTACCAGCTTGAAAAGAAAGCTAAAAATCAGAGCTGAAAGGACATTGGACTTAAACGAAAAGTCTCAGAGTGTGTTTGATTGGTTCTGTTAGTTTAATGATTTAATTCTATTCCTACTGTATTTTTACTTTTTTCTTCTTTTTTTCCTCTTCCTTATCTTCTCTATTCTCCTCTCTGTAAACCATATCTTTGTATAGAGGAACAGCACACCAATAAGGTGGTTGGTTTGCATGTATGTTAGCATCATTGTATGTTTTATTTTTTTGTGTAACAGTTGGTTAGTCTGTAGTTGTGGTCTATTATTTATATCTGTTTCAGTATAGGTCTCTCTCTCCATTTGTTGGTACACTCGTTTGTTTCCCCCCTTACTCCTCTATCTCACCACCTCACTCTTCAACACACTGTCTGCTCCATTCTCTTCCCTCTACTAACCACATTTTATTACAAGGAGTAAATCTACAACCCCACTGCATGGACAGATTCCAAGGCAGTAGGAAGTGGGTTTCAGATTATCCATACACCTGTGGGCAAATACCAGGACCTGCAGATAGATTTTGAATCACAGCTCCCCCCTTAAGTAACTCTCAAAACTGCAAAAAGGACCACCCCAACCTACAGTACAACTCCAGAATTGAACAAAGTAAGAGGGCATACATAAAGAAGAATAGGAGATTGAACAAACAGAAGTAAAACCAATCCACCTACCCCCGAATAACAGAATTCAAGAAGACGGTGACATGGAGGGAAGGAAAAAATAGGGAGGGGAAAAAAACCGCACAAATGAAGAAAAATCAAAAGAATATATAGGTCTCACATAGACCCCTGGGAGATCAGACACTGAGAAAACAGATTCTGGAACACAAACAATGAAGAGCCCCCAGAATGACTGGTCACATGCAACAAACCCAGACATCAACACAATAGTAGAGAGAATTTTTAAAAATTGAGGAGAGACAAGAGGAAAATAGGAAGGAGCTGATGTCAGAAATAATAGCAGTAAAGAATACTGTGATGGAAATAAATAACAAACTAATAGACATGGAAAGTACAATTAGCCAAGCAGAAGAAATAATCTCAGAGCTCAAAGACCAAAACACAGAACTAACCCAAACTGTCGAAAGCATGGAAAAGAAGCTCAAAAAGACAGAACAAAACCTTCAAGAGATGAATGATCACTTCAAGAAACTGAACCTAAGAGTAATTGCCCTTCCTATGGCAGAGAGAGAAACAGAAGCCACACTGGAACAAACATTTCATGAAAGCATTCAAGAAAACTTCCCTCATCTCATCAAGGATGAAAAAATTCAAACACAAGAGGTTCAGAGAACCCCTGCAAGACAACAAATGAGAAGACCAACTCCCAGACACATAATAATTTATCTAAACAAAGTATGTATAAAAGAAAAAATCCTAAAGGCTGTAAGATAAAAAGGTCAGACTACGTACCAGGCAAGATCAACTAGAATAGTAGCAGATTTATCTACAGAAACCCCACAGGCTAGGAGTGCTTGGAGCCCTATCTTCAAAGTTCTAAAAGATAAACAATTTCAACTGAGAATAAAATACCCAGCCAAGCTAAGCTTCTCAGTGAGGAAGAATTGAAATCTTTCCCAGATAACCAATCCCTAAGAACCTATGCTGCCAAAGACCACCTCTACAAGAAACACTTAAGAAAGTATTGAACACAGAAGAAAAGGAAAAAAGAACAAGAACATTCTTCACAAGAATACAGTCAAGAGATTAAAAACACACATGGTCCAATTCTAAAACCAAAAGAAAGACAACACATAAACAGGAAGAACAACAACTCTGTAAGAACATTGTGATAGGGATCAACACTCACATTTCA
>NW_007233397.1:138377-154220 GCF_000164805.1 Carlito syrichta | reverse complement strand
TCTGAGATTCTTTCTTCTGCTTGGCTAATTCTGCTTTCCATGCTTATTATTTATTCCCATCACAGTCTTCTTTACTGCTGTCATTTCTGACATCAGCTTCTTCCTATTTTCCTCTTGTCTCTCAATTTTGCACTGTAGGTTGGGGGTGGTTCTTTTTGCAGTTTTGAGATTTACTTAAGGAGGGAGCTGTGATTCAAAATTTACCTGCAGGTCCTGGTATCCACCGACAGGTGTATGGATAATCTGAAAACCTGCTTCCCACTGCCTTGGAATCTGTCCATGCAATGGGGCTGTAGGTTTACTCCCTGAAATAAAATGAGATTAGCAGAGGGAAGAGAATGGAGTAGACAGTGGGGGGAAGAGGGGGCTGGAGAGAGAGAGGAGTAAGGGGGGAAACAGATGAGTATACCAACAAATGGAGAGAGAGACCTAAACTGAAACAGATAAAAATAATAGACCATGGCTACAGACTAACCAACTCCCATACAAAAAAAACTAAAACATTCAATGATGCTAACATACAAGCTAATCAACTACCTTATTGGTGTGCTGTTCCTCTATATAAAGAAATGATTTACAGAGAGGAGAAAAGAGAAGAAAAGAAAGAGAGAAAAAAGGAACAAAACAATAGGAATAGAATCAAGTCATTAAACTAACAGAACCAATGAAACACACTCTGGGACTTTTCGTTTAAGTTCAATGTCCTTTCAGCTCTGATTTCTAGCTGTCTTCTCAAGCTGGTAAATTTGTTCACGGTTAGGGTCAGTTGCCCCTGGCCTGCCATGAAGGGCAGTTCAGATCACCACTCAGTTCACCTCTCAAAGCTGGCCTGTATCTGTTTTTCAAGCTTGTTTGTCCCGTTTCAATGTTGTTACCTTGAATCGCCAGCAGGTGATGCTGTCTTGCAGCCCCAGAGGGGGTGGAGCCCAACAGGAGCCAGGCAAAGGCTGATGGAAGCCTGCCTCAGGGCACATGGGAGGAGACCCATGGACGGCAGGACATTATGGTGGCTGCAGCAGAGGTGGTAGCAATCCCAGCAGATCTTGCCTGCAGGGGCTTCAAGGACTGAAGTCGTGGATCACCTCAGGCACAGTTGGCACGATGCGCTATGGCCACCATGGAGGCCGCGGCGGCACCGGCGGCTGCTGTGTCTGCAGCTGCAGTGGTTGTCCAGACCTCCACGATGCCCCAGTGGTGGCCACGGCTGAGCTTCATGTGAAGAGCAGGCTACCGACGTTGGAATAAGCAGCCCCCAGGGAGAGAGCCAGAGACCCTATGTGTTCTCCTTTGCAGAGGGTCTCATAGACCAGGCTGCCCCATTACCATCTTGCCGGACATGATCGATTCTAGCTTTAAGATAGCAAAATAAAGCTATCCTGTTCTGTTTTTTTCCTAAGTATCACTATATGCAACAATGATAATAATTCATCTTCAACAAGACTAGGAGATACTATTTTTTTGGAGACAGCTGTTTCTTGATCTCCCATTCCTGCACATTTTGAAATGGAAGCACCGACTGCCTTTACCCTGGATTACCTTTTTAAACACATTTGTATGGCAACAACCTTGGATGTTAGAGAGAGTTTCTCCCTCTGAAACACAGGTCAATTATGCTTACTATCCAGTATCAAAGGTCTTGGTTTGTAAGCTCATGGTCCTTAGTTGTGATGAATGCATAGCACCCACCTAGGCTTTTCCATGTCACTCTCCTAGGACACAAGATGCTGAGGAATTGATACAAACATGATGCACATGCTACTTTCTAAGCCTGGACCTTGTATCTTCTGCCACCCTCCATGAATTAGTGGCAGACTAACTTGTTAGCTTGTAAGTAGGGTGAAATCTCAGACTTTTCACAGTTCTTGATGGGTGTATTAAGCACTACAATATTTGAGCAGGGGCTGCCATATGCAGCAAAAATTAAACAAGAATATTGGAAAATATGGGGAAACAATGCCTATACTCAAGTAATGTTTAAAAAGCATAGCTCTGTAAGGTAAGAAGCAAACACTGAAGAGAAAAACCAGCAATAACTTGATTGAGACAAGTATGATGACTTTTTTCTGGACCCCATAAAGCACCAAGGAATAATAAAAGAAAGGAAACTAAATAAATAAACACACAGGCATACCAACTTTGTAGGAGGCAGTCAGTGGGTAGGGTAATATTAAGAAACTCAAAATTGTTAACAACTCAACAACTGCCCATTTTGGTAGATGAGAGGCAAAATAAATCTTAAAACACTTAGTACACATGAACACACACACACACACACACACACACACACACACACACACACCAAGAACATTTACACAATTAGGGAACTTCGCCATAAAGAACTCCTGTTGGTATAGCCCATTTCCGTGGTTTGCACCATATATATAACTACCACACGAACATGAACACCTGCTGAAAATGTAATCAAAAGAATTCAATTGAAGATAAACTAGCCCAGGCTCAACAAGTACTATTTGAAAAAGAATTAGAGTGGAATGAAAAAAAAAATAGCAAAGAACACTCACAAGAAAAATGTTATCATTAAACAGATAAAAATCCCATTGAAACATACAACATATATGAACTCAATGGCATTATAAAACTATTAAAGAGCCCAAAGCAGACTATACAAATTCAGGGAAATATGGTGAAACAGAAGAAGAAGGTAAAAGAAATACAATGAGAAAACGAGGAAAATGAAGCAATACTCAGAAAAAGAATGCAGACCACAGTGGAAGCCCTGCACAGGAGAAATCACTATCAGAAACCTCAATGGCAAGATTGAGAAAAGCAAGAAAAATTAACAGAGAATGGACAAATTAAAATTAGCATCCTTGAAGATGAGAACAGAAAAATCAGAAAAGAAAATAGTATTAAAATATATAATTCAAGAAAATATTCTAGAAAAAGAAGATTATGTGACTTTACATATTAAAAATCACATGACAGCTGGGCTTGGTGGCTCAGCCTGTAATCCCGCACCTTTGGGAGGCTGAGGTGAGTGGATTGCCTGAGCCTGTGGGTTCGAGACCCACCTGGACAACAAGACCTCATCTCTACAATAAATCAAAAAATCAGCCGGGTGTGGTAGCGCATGCCTGTAATTCCGGCTACTCGGAAGGCTGAGGCGGAAGGATCGCCGGAGTCCGGCAGGTCGAGGCTGCGGTGGCCGGGAGCGGCCACTGCACTCCAGTCTGGGCTACAGAGTGAGACTCCAACTCAAAAAAAAAAAAAATCACATGACATTTCAGGGAGAAAATCATTTTCTGGAATAGCCAAAATAAAATATCAAGAAACATATGAGGAATAGCCAAAATAAAATATCAAGAAACCTATAAAATATGCTAGCTACAGACTTTTCCACAACAACATTTTCTATTAGAAAACAGTAAAACCAACCACCACAGAGTGGTAGAGGAAATGAAAGAGGAATAAGATGAAGTGAAAATGTATCTTTTGTTACTGTTATAAACAGGAATCAAAAGCTACTACCTAAGAAATTATGGATTAAATATATATTGTAAAGTTGTACTTCTAAAAACAAGCACTTAAAAAAGCAACAAACAAATTCAATTTTTTTTTTTTGAGTTGGAGTCTCATTCGGTCGCCCAGACTGGAGTGCAGTGGCCCCTCCCGACCACCGCAGCTTCGACTCACTGGGCTCCGGTGATCCTTCCGCCTCAGCCTTCCAAGTACCCGGAATTACAGGCATGCACTACCTCGCCCGCCTGATTTTTTTATTTATTGTAGAGATGAGGTCTCACTGCCCAGGCGGGTCTTGAACCCGCGGGCCCAGGCAATCCACTCACCTTAGCCTCCCAAAGGCAAGGGATTACAGGCTGAGCCACCGAGCCAGCTAAATTCAAATTTTTAGAAGCAACACATGTACTCACATACAAACACATGAAAAACATTGCAAAAAGCAAGAAAATATTTTTTAAAAGAGAAGCAATCTCTTCCAATTTTATCTGTCTCTCTCTTCCCCTCTATCTTCCTGTGTAGGCTGGGTGCAGAAGCTCACACCTATATTCCAAGCACTTTGGAAGGCTGAGATGGGAAGATTGCTCAAGCCCTGGAGTTCGGAGCAGTCTGGGCAATATAACAAGTCCCCATCTCTATAAAAAAATTAAAAAATTTAGCCAAGTGTAGTGGCACATACCTGTAGTCCTAACTATTCGGGGAGGAAGAGGTAAAAGGATCACTTGAGCCCAGGAGGTTGAGACTGCAGTAAGCTGTGATTGTGTCACTGCACTCCAGCCTGGATGGCAGAGTGAGCATCTTACCAAAAAGAGATTATATCAAGTATAATACGATTCGCTCCTGTCTTTTTACTTCATAACCTTCATGACCACTGTGAGACAAAGATCAGCAATCAATGTGAGATCTTAGTGTATGCCTGAATTATACCTTTCAATTAATGCAACAAATTGTCTTGGCTGCCTAATTCTTATATCAGGTCTGTGAAGAAACATGTGAAAGACCTCTTTATATTCTAAACATTGTTCACTTGCAAAAAGTTTCACTGTATAAATTGTGGCTCTCACCACTCCTATTCAACTTTGTACTAGAAGTTCAAAGTTTTATCTTGCGATCTGTCAAGAGAAAAAAGAGGCACTTAAATCATCAGTGAGGAAGTCAAACTATTTCTGTTCACTGATAACATGATGATATAGCTAAAAAACCCTAAAGACTCTTCCAAGAGTCTTCTAGACCTGATAAAGGACTTCAGTAAAGTGTCAGGATACAAAATCAATGTCTAAAAATCAGTAGCATTTCTATACACCATTAACATTTAAGCAGGGGCAATCCCTTCGGGTCTCCTCCCACTGCAGAAGCGTTTCTGTCCTCTCAATAAATCCTGCTTTAAAAAAACAATTTAAGCTGAAAACAAAAACAAGAGCTAAATCAATTCCATTTACAATAGCCACACACACACACAAAAAAACCTATTAATACACTTAACCAAAGAGGTGAAAGATCTCTATAAGGAAAAGTAAAAAACACTGTTGAAAGAAATTATAGATGATGCAAACAAATGGAAGACCATCCCATGCTCATGGATCGAAAGAATCAATATTGTTAAAATGACCATACTATCCAAAGCAAGCTACAGATCCAACACAATCTCTATAAAAATACCAACATCATTTTTCACAGAACTAGAAAGAAAAAGCAATCCTAAAGTTTATATGAAACCAAAAAAGGGCCCAAATAGCCAAAGCAATCCTAAGCAAAAGGAACAAATATGGAGGCATCACATTGCCTGATTTCAAATTATAATAGAAGACTATAGTAACTAAAACAGCATGGTACAAAACTAGATAGATTGAAAAATAGAGTAGAGAACTCAGAAATAAAGCCACTTACTTATAACCAACTTATCTTTGACAAAGTGGACAAAAATAAACAATGGGGAAAGAACACCCTATTGAATAAACAGGGCTAGGAAAGCATGCTAGCCATATGCAGAAGAATGAAACTGGAACCCTCCCTCCCACTGTATACAAAAATGAACTCAAGGTAGATTAAAGACCTAAATGTAGGATCTGGAACAATAAAAGTCATAGATGAAAACCCTGGAAAAACTCTTTTGGACATTGGCTTAGACAAAGAATTTATGATGAAGACTCCAAAAGCAAATGCAACATATTTAATAGACAAATGGAACTTAATTAAGCTAAAAAGCTGCACAGAAAAAAAAGTCAACAGAATGAACATAAAACATACAGAATGGGAGAAAGTATTGCAAATTATGCCTCAAAGGACTAATATCCCAAATCTTCAAGGAACTCAAACAACTCAATGCACACACACCAAAAAACCCAAAATAGCTCCATCAAAAAGTTGGCAAAGAACATGAATAGACACTTCTAAAATTAGACACACAAATGGCCAACATAGATATCAAAAAATGCTCAACATCACTACAGAGAAATGAATATTAAAACCACAATGAGATATCATCTTACACCAGTCATAATGGCTATGACTAAAATGTCAAAGAACAACAAATGCTGGCACGGATGCAGAGAAAAGGGAACACTCATATACTGTTGGTGGGATTGCAAACTAGTTCAACTTCCATGGAAAACTGTATGGCAATTTGTCAAAGAACTAAAAATAGAACTACCATTAGACCCAGCAATCCCACTACTAGGTATCTACACAAAGGAAAATAAATCATTATATTATAGCACTATTTACTTATTTATAATAGCAAAATCATGAACCAATCTAAGTTCCCATCAACAATTGACTGGGGGCAACCTCTTCAGGTCCCCTCCCACTGTGGGAACCTATCTGTCCTCTTAAAAAAATGACCAGATAAAGAAGATCTTGTACATACATAAATACCCTGCAATCTTAAAAAAGAACAAAATTATGTCATTTGCAACAACATGGATGGAACTGAAGAATATCATCCTACTAAACTAATTCAGAAACAAGAAACCAAACACTACATCTTCTCACTTATGTGTGGAAACCAAATGGCAACAAAGGTGGAAATAATAGACACTAGTGATAAAACCAGAAAGGAAAAGTAGAAACTAAATTAAGAAAAATGAATCAGATACACACAAATTTTAAATATGCTCCAGCCACACTGGTTACATGTATGTGCATATACAGTATGTATGTTTGCTCCTTCATAATTATTTCTACACCATAGTCCCAAATTATCAAATTTATGCAATTAAAATACATAGAGATTTGAGGAAGGTATCTAAATTTGTACTTTAAAATAGTTTTCAAATGGAAAATGTTTTTTACTCCAATTATTCAATGAACCAAGAGAAAAAGAAGAAATAACAATAGCATATAATATGATAAACTCAAGTCAAACATACCCATCACATAAAAAATATAGATGGGATAAAGATCCTATTTAAAGAAAAAGACACTACAGTTGTATCTAAAAGAAAATCTCAACAATATACTCTACTGTACACAAGGGTCAGCCTAAGCAAAGTGATTAGGAATTGTTGAAAACAAAAGATGGGCAAATGCTAGCAAGCAAGTTTGAATTCCTAATAAAAGGTATTAAGACAAAGAAGTTCATTTTATACTTATCAAGCATAACCCAATAACTAATATTTATACATCAAATAAGAGGGTACACAAATCATAAAATGAAATCTACTAGAAAAAAAAAGAAAAATGCACATTAGTAAAAGGAGATCTTAATTTTCCTCCTTCAGTTCAAGAAATAATAAGTATAAAAAAAACTATTAAGGCTATAGATAATATAGCAATAATAATAATGATAATAATAAGATAGTCTTAATTTCTATATCAAATTCCATAATCTGGAAACAGAAAACAGATATTTGCAGTGCTTACAAAAACTAATCATAGAACAGCTCACGTTGAAATCCTTGCCAGTTCTAAAATGCATTGAAATGGTACTTACATCCTCAGATTACAGCACAATAAAAGAAAACATAATAGAATAAAAATACTGCCAAACCACATGTTTTAGTTGAAATTTCTTCAAAAGTCCTTATCCTGAGATAAGGACTCATATGCAAGGCATGTATTTGGGAGGCAAATATGACAAATGTGAGGAAGTGGAGAGAGCAAAACGGAAGAGAATAAAAAAATTAGTGTGAAATGAGGGGGTTATCACCTGGATCTCAGTTTTACTGGGGATCCTCTGAGGCATCATAAAGAATGGACGTCAGAACTTTCCAGTTAAGGAAAGAGGGAGCTGCAGTAGGTATCCACTGACTCCTGTCCATTATTAGTTGAAGGCTGCCACAGAGGACATTATCTATGTATGGGGACATATCTATGTATGCCCTGAGACACTGGAGAAGTACCTCAGTCAGAGAATGTCATGGCAGGCATCAGAGATGAAAAGCTGATGACAATTGCCCTCCACAGCTACATGTAAACTCAGAGGAAGGCTGATGTGGTAGACACATTCTAAGACACTTTCTAACAAGTCATACCCTTCTATAATCCTCTCCCCTTTAGTATGAGTAGAACCAGAGAAAACATCTAACCAGTAGAATAGGCAGAAGGTGGTGGCATGCCACTTCCATGTCTAGGTTTAATTGGGTTCCATTATATGGTAAAAACAAATGGGTTTTGCAGAGGTAATTAAGGTTTCAAATCAATTGATTTTGAGTTAATCAAAAGAGAAATTATTCTTGGTGGGGCTGACTTAATCAGGTGGAAGATTCTTGAAAGAGTGATTGGGCTCTTCCTAAGGTCAGAGAAATTCCCCCGCTGATCTTAACAAAGCAAACAACCATGCTGTAAATTGTCTTTGAGATCTCAGTGGGGCTGAGAGCCCCCCTGAGACCCCAAGCAAGGGACTAAGGAGAGTGGTGCCCTCCTTACCCACACAAATTGTGAGATAATAAGCATTTGGTGTTTTAAACCGATAGGTTTGTGGTAATTTATTAGGCAGCATAAAAAACAAATCCAGGATATGAGGCCAAGTGAAAACAGTGTTTATTTAACTCAAGAATAAGTCATAGGCTAGGTGCAGTGGCTCATTCCTGTAATACCAGCATTTTGGGAGACCAAGGTGAGAGGATAGCTTGATCTTAGGACTTCAAGATCAGCATGAGCAACATAATGAAATCTCATCTCTACAGAAAATCAAAACATTAGCTGGGCATGGTGGCACATGCCTACTCAGGAGGCTGAGGTGGAAAGATCTCCTGAACCCAGGAGGTCGAGGCTGCAGTGAGTGGTGATCATGCCACTGCACTCCATGCTGGGTAGCAGAGTGAGATCCCACAGATCCCACACCCCCCCCAAAAAGTCATAAAACTTGTATACTTTAAAAATGTCTAAATAGTTCTTTGATCTAAGAGTCATCAAAACTGAAAGTGCAGATGATAGAAGTTAACAGCAATGAAACCATTTGAGATCAAAACTTGTGGGTTATAGCTTAAACAGTGCTTAGAGGAAAAGTCATAGCCTTGCTACTTATACTGATGAAAGAGCTTTTTAAACTAAATATATTAAAGATTCAACCCAAGAAGCTAGAAAAAAATAACAAAATTAACTTAGGGGTAGCAAAAATAAGGAATTAACAAAGTCAGAGAGAGTAAGTAAAAAAACAGAATAAAAGGTGTTACGGCTCAGGCCTATAATCTCAGAGTTTTGTAAGACAAAGATGGGAGAATTGTTTGAGGTCAGGAGTTCGAGACCAGCCTTGACAACACACCAAGACCCTGTCTTTACAAAAATTTAAAAATTAGCCAGGTGTGATGGCGTGCACCTGTAATCCTAGCTATTTGAGAAGCTGGGGCAGGAAGATCGCTTGGCCCCAAGAGTTCAAAGTTACAAAGAGCTATGATCATGCCACTGCACACCAACTTGGGCAACAGGGTGAGACTCTGTCTCTGAGGGAAAAAAAAAGAAAAGAAAGAAAGAGAAAAAGAAAAAATAAAGGAGAAAATGATAAAACGAGCAAGTAAACTCAAAAAATAGTTCCTTTAACACTCGAGTAAAATAAAACTATGAGCTACCCTAGGTAGAAAAATACAAATCTATATAAATACACAAAATAAAAAATTCAGTGGGAGAAATAAACTCAAATGCAGAGAAAAAAAGAATAAGAAAACGATTGCACTTTGCTCAATACTAGGCAAATATATTTGAAAAGCTGGTTGAAATGGTGTTTAAATAGGAAAGTAGGAATGACCAAATGTGACCACAGAAGAGGCAGAAGTAGTTTATGGGAGAAACACATGGTGAAGTAGAAGAAGGCGGGTAGGAACACAGTAGTAGGTGAGTCTGAAGAGATGGAGTCAAACTGGGAAAGCCTAGTAAACCCGGGGAAAGAGTTCCCATTTTACCCCCAAACTTCAGGGCCTAAAGATATGAGAAACTAATGGTCTCAAAGAAGGAAGGGGCAGCATCCCATTTTGTCTTTTACAAGATTGCTCTAGCTGGGGGAAAAAAATCAAAATGGAGCAATTACAGTAGAAAATACAGACATAGCTAATAAGTAAAACATGCTCTCCATAATAAAGTATCCCAGATAACTTCACAAGATAACCGTGCCAAACTTTTAAAGTTTAAGTCCAATTCTGTTTAAATTGTTCAAGACAGAGAAAAACAAGTAGAGTTTCCAATTCTTTTTATGAAGCTAGACATTTGAGAACTAAAGATCACTACAATGGATAAATTTTGCTTGTAGCTATTGATAATAAAATCTTCTATTACAATGACACATTAAAACTCAATGTCTAAGTTCAAGTAATACCAGAAATTAGGATAATCAAAAGATAATGTGGGCCGGACACGGTGACTCATGCCTATAATCCTAGCACTTTGGGAGACCGAGGCGAAAGGATTTCCTGAGCCTACGGGTTCGAGACCAGCCTGGGTGACTTGGCAAGACCTCATCTCTACAATTAAAACAAAATAAATTAGCTGTGCGGGGTGGCGTGTGCCTGTAGTTTCAGCTGCTTGGAAGGCTGAGGCGGAAATATCACCTGAACCCAGTAGGTCGAGGCTGCGGTGGCCATGAGCGTGCCACTAACCTCCAGACTGGGTGACAGCGTGAGACTCCCACTCAAAAAAAAAAAGATAATGTGATATTTGGAAATTGATTAATATATTTAACTCAATAGTGAAAAATCATGAGAGCTTCTTTAAAGATACTTACAAGGCATCTGATAACATTCAATACCTATTCTTGATTTTAAAAAAACAACTAAATGGAATAGAAATATGTATATAAATCTCCACATGCCAATATCACATTTAATGGGAAAATACTAGTAAAAACTTCACAAAGAAAGAAACAAAATGAGACTCTTCACCATTATTGTCATTATTTAATTTTGATATTGAGAAACTAAATAAATCAATTAGAAATGATAAAGAAAAAAGTACAAGGTTTGAAAGAAGGAAGTAATCTCATTATTATATGCAAATAATTTGATTTTATGTCTATAAAATACAAAAAAAATCGACTTTAAAACTATTATTAACAATTACTAGAAAATTCAGTAAATTAGGTTAAAAAGTCAAGTAAGCAGTAGACTTTTATATAAAAACAACAAGGAGTTAGAAAATACTATGGAAAAACTGATTTCACTTATAATAGCAACAAAAAGGATAAACTACCTAAAAATAAATGTAATAAAAATCTGCAGCATCTATTTTGAGACAAATTTAAGATGGAACTGATCAAATTTTTTTAAAAGTTAACGGAAAAGTTCTTGAATTGCAACACTAAATATAAAGATTTCAGATATTCTGAATCTATAGTAATTGCAGCAAATGTTATAAATAACATTTTTAAAAATTTTGGATATTTATTCCAAAATTCATATTGAAAAATAAACATGCAGTGATAGTTGGGGTATTTATTTTTTAAAAAAAGAAGAATGGAAACCAGTAATATCACACTGAAAAAAATATTAAGGGGTGACCTGAAGATGGCAATGGCATAGGTGGATCCGTGAGATTCTCTGAACGTGAGTTCCCAAAAAAGACTATTACTTTTCTTCCTGCACCCCCCTGCCCACCGCCAGCCGCACTGGTATGAGGCCCGGGGACTTTTGGTCCCATGTAGGGCCAGACATTGGAGCGGGACCACGGCTGCTCCACTATATGTGATTCCGGCCAGCTGGGGAATCCCAAATCCTGGATCCCAGCCCCATTCCTGGCTACATTATCATGACCAGCCCCCAGCACCAAGCTGCCGGTCACCCAGGGAGGCTCTGAGCGCCTGCCTCTCAGAGATACTGGTCCCATTTCTGGCTAACGTGCCCTGTGAGGGACCCAGAGCCACCACCTGTCCCCTGGAGCTTTGGAGATCTGAAGCCCTGGGCCCACCCTGGCTGAGGCACTCAGTGTGTGACCACAAGCCCTATGTAAGGGGGCAGAACCCCAAGCTGGTGTAAGGTGCCAATCACAGGCTTCCAGCTCCAGAGGAGACGCCCGACCCTCTCCTCCACCCCAGCCTGCTGGGGGCACCCTGGATCCAGTGCCCAGCTGTGCAGTTGGTCTCGCCTAGAGACCCACAGGAGCCTCCCTAAAAGTGAAAGTAAAACTACCACCTCCGCCATTTTCAAGGCATATTTACATTGCATCACCCCACCCGCCTATCAGAGCCTCCACCTCAGTTCCCACGATGATGTCATTAAACAGGAGACAAAGCCCCTCCTCTATGCTGAATAGAGACCAGTGTCACAGATCTCCCAGGCAACAAGCTAACTGCCTGCCTGCAACAAAAACAGAGGGTAAAGGCTGGAGATTAGAACTCAAGGGACCTAATCCAGTAAGGGATGACAGAAAAATCTACACAAATGAAGAAAAACCAAAAGAAGAATATGGGTCTCTCCCAGACTCCTGGGAGGGCAGACACTGAGAAAACTGACTTCAGAATGTAAAAAATGAAGAGCCCCCAGAATGACTGGTCTCATAATACAAACCTAGACATCAAGACATTAATGGAGAGATTAAAAAGAATTGAGGAGACTCAAGAAGAAACTAGAAAGGAGCTGATATCTGAGATAACAGTAATAAAGAATACTGTGAATGAAATAAACAATAAACTGATAAGCATGGAAAGCAGAATTACCTAAGCAGAAGAAAGAATCTCAGAGCTTGAGGACCAAAATATAGAACTAACCCAAACTCTCAACAACACAGAAAACAAGCTCAAAAAGACAGAAAAAACCTTCAAGAGATGAGTGATAACCTCAAGAGGCCTAACCTCAGAGTAATTGGCCTGCCTGAGGCAGAAAGAGAGACAGAGACCACATTAGAACAAACCTTCTATGAGACCATTCAGGAAAACTTCCCTTATCTAATCAATGATGCAAAAACTCAAACACAAGAGATCCAGAGAACCCCTGCAAGACAACAAATGAGAAAACCAACTCCTAGACACATAATAATTCGCCTAAACAAAGTAGACATAAAAGAACAAATCCTAAAGGCAGCAAGAGAAAAAGGCCAGATCACCTACCATGGAAAACCAATTAGAATAGCAGCAGATCTATCTACAGAAACCCCGCAGGCTAGGAGAGCTTGGAGCCCTGTCTTCAAAGTCCTAAAAGATAAACAATTTCAACCAAGAATAACCTACCCTGCCAGATTAAGCTTCATCAGCGAGGGAGAATTAAAATCTTTCCCATTGGGAGGCTGAGGTGAGTGGATTGCCTGATCCCATGGGTTTGAGACCCACCTGGGCAGTGAGACCTCATCTCTACAATAAATCAAAAAACAAAAAAAAAATAAGCCAGGCGTGGTAGTGCGTGCCTGTAATTCTGGCTACTTGGAAGGCTGAGGTGGAAGGATCGCCGGAGTCCAGCAGGTCGAGGCTGTGGTGGCCGGGAGCGGCCACTGCACTCCAGTCTGGGCAACAAGAGTGAGACTCCAACTCAAAAAATAAATAAATAAATAAAATCTTTCCCAGATATCCAATCCCTAAGAACTTACGCTGCCAGCAAACCACCACTACATGAAACACTTAAGAAAGTACTAAACACAGAGGAAAAGGGGGGAAAAAAGAGCAACATTCTTCACAAGAGTACAAGAAAAAGAATAAAATACACATGAACCAACCCCAAAAACAAAAGAAACACAATAAACCAAGTGGAAGAACAACTCTATAGAAACTCTATGATAGGGATGAACTCTCACATTTCAATAATTAGCCTGAATGTGAATGGACTAAATGCACCACTGAAAAGACATAGAATGGCAAAATGGATAAAATATCACCAGGCAACAATATACTGCCTTCTAGAGACCCATCTCACTAGAAAGGACATGCACAGACTCAAAGTAAGAGGATGGGAAACAAATTTCCAGGCGAAAGGAACACAAAAGAAAGGAGGAGTCGCGATCCTAATTTCAGACAAAATACCGTTTAAGCTATCAAAAATTTAAAAAGATACAGAGGGCCACTACATAATGATAAAAGGTTCACTCCAAAACAAGAAATATCTATCCTAATCATATATGCACCTAACATAGGTGCACCAACTTTTATAAAGCAACTCCTGGGAAAACTAAAGAAAGATATTGACTATAATACCATCATAACTGGGGACTTTAATACCCCACTCACAACCCTTGACAGATCATCGGGACAAAAAATCAGCAATGAGATCCGGAACCTCAATGTGACTCTGGACCAAATGGACTTAATTGATACCTACAGAACACTCCATCCAATGACCAGAGAATACACATTCTACTCATCACCACATGGGACGTATTCCAAGATTGACCACATTATCGGCCATAAATCAAGCATAAGCAAATTTAAAAGGACTAAAATTCTACCATGCACCTTCTCGGACCACAGTGGAATCAAAATAAACATTAACACCAACAAGGTCCCCACAACACCCACAAAGACATGGTCACTAAACAGCATGATGCTAAATAATCCTTGATCAATGATGAAATCAAAACAGAGATCAAAAGATACCTAGAAACAAATGAAAATGAAGAAACATCTTACCAAAATCTCTGGGACGCCTTAAAAGCTGTAGTAAGAGGGGAATTTATATCCCTACAAACACATGAAGAAAATGGAAGGAGCACAAATTAATAGCCTAACAAGTCACCTAAGGAAGATGGAAAAGCAAGACCACAAAAACCCTAATTTCAGCAGAAGAATCCAGATCACCAAAATAAAAGCTCAAATCCAGGACATAGAAGACAAAAAGACAATACAAAAAAAATCAATGAAACAAAAAGCTGGTTCTCCGAAAGGATAAACAAGATCAATGATCCCCTAGCTAGACTGACCAAGAAAAAGAAAGAAAAAACCCAAATAAGCACAATCAGAAACACAAAAGATGAAGTCACATCTGACCCTGAAGAAATACAAAAGATCATTAGAGACTACTATGTACACTTGTATGGAAACAAACTTGAAAACCTCAAGGAAATGGAGGCCTTTCTGTCATCACACAACCTGCCTAGGTTGAAACAAGAAGAAATTGAGACCAAAAAGAGACCAATAACAATCAAGGAAATTGACTATGTAATAAGAAAACTACCTACAAAAAAAAGCCCTGGACCAGATGGCTTTCCAGCAGAATTCTACAAGACATTTAAGGAGGAACTGATTCCAATCCTACCGAAGCTATTTCAGGCGATTGAGAAAGATGGAACCCTCCCCAAATCATTTTATGAAGCTAACATCACATTGATACCCAAGCTAGGTAAAGATCCAACAAAAAAAGAGAACTACAGGCCAACATCTTTGATAAACATAGACGCTAAAATCTCAACAAAATCCGAGCAAACTGGATTCAACAACACATATCAAAAATTATCCATTATGACCAAGTAGGCTTCATCCCTGGGACGCAAGCCTGGTTCAACATTCGTAAAACAATAAATGTAATTAAATACATCAACAGATGTCAAAACAAAAACCACATGATTATATCATTAGATGCAGAAAAAGCTTTTGATAAAATCCCGCACCCCTTCTTGATAAAAACTCTCGAACATCTAGGCATACAGGGAACATACCTCAAAGTAGTAAAAGCCATCTACAAGAAACCCACGGCCAGCATACTCCTAAACAGACAAAAGTTGGAACCATTTCCCCTGAAAACTGGAACAAGACAAGGATGCCCACTCTCACCCCTCCTGTTCAATATAGTATTGGAAGTCCTTGCTAGAGTAATCAAAGAACAGAAGGCAATCAGGGGTATCCAAATAGGAAAAGAGGAAGTCAAATTTTCTCTCTTTGCAAATGACATGATTGTATGCCTTGAAAACCCAAGAGAATCTGTCAAAAACCTCCTTACACTGATAAAGGCCTTTGGCAAAGTCTCAGGATATAAAATAAATGTGCAAAAGAGAATCGCATTTCTTTACACCAATAATAAATAA
>NW_007233397.1:136951-137814 GCF_000164805.1 Carlito syrichta | reverse complement strand
CATACACAAAAATTAACTCCAAATGGATCAGAGACCTAAATGTAAAACCTCAAACCATAAGAACCTTAGAAAATGAAGGACATACCCTCATGGAAATTGGAACTGGCATCCAATTCCTGAACAAAGCTCGAAACCCACAGGCCATAAGGGATAAGATAGACAAGTGGGACCTCATTAAACTGACAAGTTTCTGCAAAGCCAAAGAAACCATCAAGAGAGCAGGAAGACAGCCTACAGACTGGGGAAAAGTATTTGCCAACACCAGGTCTGACAAAGATTTAACATCTTGGATCTACAAGGAACTCAAACGTGCTGAAAAGAAAAACACAAACAACCCCAGTATAAAATGGGCAAAAGATATCAACAGACACTTCACAAAGGAAGACATCCAAGCAGCCAACAGACACATGAAGAAATGCTCAACTTCATTAATCATCAGGGAGATGCAAATCAAAACCACACTGAGATACCACCTAACTCCAGTCAGAATGGCAATTATCAACAACTCAAAAAATAACAACTGCTGGAGAGGGTGTGGTGAAAAGGGAACACTTCTACACTGTTGGTGGGAGTGTAAACTAGTGCAACCTCTGTGGAAAGCAGTGTGGTGATTCCTAAAAGCTCTAAACATCAACCTCCCATATGACCCTGCAATCCCCCTACTGGGAATAAACCCTGAATAACTCAAATCACTCTATAAAAAAGATACCTGCACATGAATGTTTATTGCAGCATTGTTCACAATAGCAAGAACCTGGAACCAACCATGCTGTCCATCAAAGAGGACTGGATTAAAAAATATGGTACATATACACGATGGATACTATGCAGCCATAAAAAAGAACAAAATCATGAATTTTGCA
>NW_007233397.1:85569-136813 GCF_000164805.1 Carlito syrichta | reverse complement strand
TGACTGACAGTGTTGGGAAACTATGGGGGGGGTGGGACTAATGGTAGTAAACATCTGTCTGGAGATGGGGAGACATCTGTTATCAACAAGGGGGCCTGAATGAAGCATATTTGAATACCTAACCCTTAACTGTACCCCACAATATCAAAACAAAAAATATTGATATTAAAAAATATATATATTAAAAGGTGCAGTGATTGCAATGACGTGGCATTAGTGATTGAATTGACAGGAGGAAGATCAGTGGAAAAGATTAGGGAGTCCACAAATAAACCCAAAAATATATGGGAGTTTCATAAATGATAAAGACAACACAGCATATTAGTGAAAAAGAAAATGGACCATTTGCTAAATGGTAGCCAACTGGGGAAACAGAAGAAAGAGTCCTACTTCACTCCTAACACCAAAATAAATTTTAGGTGATCACAGATTTAAGCCTTGACTGAAGAACACATGATAAATTTTTAAAATAATCTGGAGTAAGAAAAATCTTTCTAATTATGACCACCTCCTCCCAAAAGTCAAGAAGCCCTAAAAGAAAAGATCAATAAATTTGAGTTCATCAAAATGAAAAGTTAAATGACATGATATACTGGAGGAAAACTTTGTTCAAACATATCACAAAGGGATAATTCCCTTTCTCTATAAACAATACACAAGTATAACAGAAAAGGAAATACAAATACTTTTAAACATGTGCAGCCACAATTATACAAATACAGATGCAAAAATCTTAAAAAGCAAATAAATAAAAAAGCAAAAAATATATATTTTTTAGATACCATTGGCAGCACCCTATGTTGATGGGCATGGGTATTACCACAGGTATTGGCACAGGTGTGGGAAGACAGGTACACTCCAACCTTAGTGCTGGTAGAAAAAATGGGTACAGCCTTCACGGAGGGCAATATAGATAGCTAACACAATTACAACTACACATTGCCCTTTTCCCAGTAATTCAGCTTGATCAGATATGAAATGACATAGTCAGTCAACATTCCAGAGAATAAATATCTACGTGTTTGTTTATTTTTAAAATTGATTTACTTATCAGGCAGTGTTCTAACTGTGGAGACACAGCAGGAAACAGCAAAATCTTTCCTCCTTTCATGGAAGAAACCAATCCTTGTTGAAGGCAGACTATAAACAAATAAAATGACCAAAAAAGAGAAATTTTGGTTTACACATAGAGTACTACAAGACTATTTTAGAAAATGAAGCAGTTCTGTATGTCTTAATATGAAACAAGTTCCAAGATATATCAAGTGAAAAAAGCAAGGTGCCAAACCATGGGTATATTTCTGCTGTTTTTGTAAATTGCTATTTATGTAAAAATCATCTATATGTGAGTACACATGCATGCATGCATACTTGCATGCACGCGCGTGTGTGTACACACACACACACACACACACACACACACACACCCATAAGCACACAGAAGAAGCCAGAAATAGTAGCTGTTCTTTGGGTGGTAGAGGAATCAGGGTGAGAAGAAGACAAATACTGCTGTTTGCCCTTTTGTGTCCTTGGAATTATGTGCCATGTGCATGTATTAAATATAAAATATGCATGAAAATACTGTAGCTACCAAAAAATATAAATAATAAAAATGACTAGGCAGAAATATGCCTAAACAGTAGTTAAATCTGAGCATACTATTATACTAAATATTAGCGAATAAGAGAGCATAATAACAAAAGAATACAATCTACAAATACAGTAAGTGCTGTGTGTTTCCTCTTAAATGTATGCTTACAAAATTCCAGTTCGACTCCCCATCACACATGTGTTGACTCCCTGTTCTTTCTTCCTTGGTTCAACTTATTTTGAGCAAAAAGCTGTCAGTATCTATACACTGAAATGCGATGGTAGCTCACACATGGTCACTTCATTGTCCCCACAGAGCTCCAGCAGGCCTCTCAATCCACAGACTATTTATTCTGTTTCTCAGAATGACCAGCATAGACTGAGGGCCTGCCTGGGCTTCTCAATGTTTCCCAACACCTGCTAGTCTACTTTCTTCTCCCTGGACCAGCTTTTTTCCTAGTTCTCTGATGTTTTCCTAGCAATGTCACTAGGACTCTGTCAGTCTCAGCTGTATCTAATAAGTCCTTCATTATCATCGTATAAATCATTATTAAAGACTTCATGTTTATGTCTTCCTAAAGTTCATATATTGAAGCACTAACTTCCAGTCCCCCAAATATAATGGTGTCTGGAAATGAAGCATTAGGGAGGTAATTGGGATTTGATGAGGTCATGAGGGTGGGGCCCCCCTGGTTTTAGGGGATTGGTGCCCTTATAAGAAGAGACACCAGAGAGCTTGCTGTCTCTCTTCATGAGTTCAAAAAAAGAGGTGATATGGGCATACAGCAATATGATACAACATACAAGCCACAAGAAAAGGTCTCAGAATGAAACCTGTCTTCCCAACACTTTGATCTTGGACTTCCCAACCTCTAGAACTGGGAGAAATAAATGTCTGTTTAAGCCTCCCTATCTGTGGTATTTTGTTATGGCAAGGCATTAGGCCCTCTTAAAACACAACCATCTCTGGAGACAAATAGTGGTGTTGATTCCAAATACCACGAATGAACTATACCCTTAAAAGTGATTAAGGTGGTCAATTTTATGTCACATATATTTTACCACAATTAAAAAAAAACCATAGCTAACACATTTTAAACTCCATTATCCCAGGCCACTTTCTTTCCAGCTTGCCCCAAAAACAGACATGTCTACAGCCTCTCCATGGAATAGGATACTACAGGGAAGATGCTCACCACATAGTTATTTATTGCTTGAAAATAGAACTTTGGGGAAAAAATATGTAGGCAAGGAGGCTGCAGGGTGACTAAACCGTCACACTGTAAGTTAATAACCCCCAGGAATCCTGGAGGCTATTTTAAAACTCTATACTAAGAGCCCTGGAAGAATTTGTGATGACAATCAAAAATACTAGGTACTTGAAAAAACAAAACCCCCAGCTTGTTAACTAGCAAAGGCAAAGAAGTTAGACCAACAGACTTCAGAAACATAAGGAGAGAGAACTACAGTGAATTCCACAAAATGGAGAGTTTTGAGTAAAAATTAGAACAGTGGGCAGAACATTCAATAAAGAGCCTTGGAAAACCCATTGCCCCCCAAAGTCTGACAGCATCACCATGATATTAGCTTGCTGGGGTTCACTTGAAATAAACTTTTAGTCTTTGTCTGGATTCCTTGATCCATCGGATTATTTATTGTATCAGTTCTTCACATTTTTTAAGATGTATATTTCCCCAGACTTGATGACATTTACATGGGATCCCCTGTCATAGGATGTCTATAGATCCTAGTTCCCGGTAAATCCCATGCTGCGGTGCACCCTTCTCTGTTTTATTTCTGTAGTGAGGAATAATTGAGAAGAATGGGATTCAGAGAGAGAAGATGGAAGCTCAAGCTTGGCCTGGCTTGCTAGCATATGTGCAATTTGTACTGGGGGAAATCAGGGTACAAGTAAATATTGGCACTGTTACATCAGGCAGGACAAACAGTTTCCTCTGAACTTCAGCATCCTCAGTTATAAAATGTGGATAGCACTGGCTAAAACTCCACACCTGTTGCAATTATGAGGGAAATATCCCAAAATACTTATGAGAGAAAATATCCCAAAATACTTATCTTTGTGCCTCTCTTTTCTCATACTCTTATTTCCCTCAAAAGAAGCAGCATGGTTATGAAAATGAGAAGACCCAGAGACAGTCAATGCATAAAATTGTGACTTTCAGAATAGGAGAGAGAATGCAAAGTTTATAAACACTTAGAAGAAACACCACCCCAGTCTCAGCCTCTGCTCCCAGGGAGCCTTGGGAAACTGGCTTAGCATAGGAGATGGGGGAGGGGAGAAGGAGGAATGTGGCAACTGGAAAGAGCTTTATAAAATGCACATTGTGACTGAAAAATGTAGACTGTAAAATTACAAGATATAAATTCTTTAACCTAGCACCAATTAAAATAAAAATTGATGCCAAAGGCCACCACATTTGTAATACCAGAAGATTGAAAAAGGTTGAACTGTTTTGGCACAAGGCTTTAAAAATATAATGCACTGAGCCATTTTGTCTTGTTATATAGATAATAGTAAAGGCAACATTTGCAAGACATTTACCTTGAACTTACAAAGAATTTAAACATTAAGCCAGTTCCTGTGAAGGTTCTTTCTCATTATATTTAGACTTTATACTGTCTTATCATAAAATTCAGAAGTTTGTTTACAAGAAACTGTCCAGTGAAATTCTACTTTAACTACTATACATTGGTTGCTTGCTAGGTTTGTATTATCCTTGAGTCTATAATATTTGTTTACCTGTTTGAGGTAGAAAATTACATTTAATCATTAAATGTGTAACAATTAATTCAACAAGCATTAAAAAAAAAACCTTTTCCCTCCTCTTGACGTTGGAGAGGGGATCTCTCTTTTCTTCTTATTTCAACTATAATAGAAACATTTTTAAACACAACACAGAATCTTGATCTTTTCCTCAGCAAATGTATGGTGTACATGTTATTATTTTGAAGTCAGTAAATCATCTATGATATCTTTAGTACATAGTTTTCATAAATCATTAAGTTCTTATTTTTAATAATAATACATGGTACCTCCCATCAGTATGACATTTGACTGTTTTTAGAGCATACAAAGAAACTCCTTATACAAACTAAAGTTTTGGCCCAGGACTTAAGGAAAATGAGAGGAAAAAGAACTAGTTGATAAAGGAACCAGCAAATTATGGGCACAGTATACAGGAAATACTTGACGAAGCAAACCAACCTAAGCCCACCTGGCACCCATGTGATATCAGATCCTTATTCTATAGTATGATGGTTAGAGAAGGTGAGATGGTCTTGCCACTCCTTGTAAACTCAATACCAGTTCTAATTAAATTGCAGACAAAATGTTAGACATTTATTAGTAAGCAGACATAAACTGTAACTGTCTGGAGCTTGGGAGAGGCAGACTCAGGTGCCCCCACCAATCTCTTGCAGAACAAGCACAACAATCTCTTGCAGAACAAGGTCTTGCAGAACAAGGAAGAGGATAGATGTGCATCCACAAGTCCAGATAGACAGAGGAAGCAGTGGGACCCCTTTGATGTGGACAGGTGCAGGGCCAGCACTGCACAATGAACATGACTGGCAGACTTCAGAGTTGGTTGATTTCTTCTGCCTTATGCATGCAAGCTTGGTGGATCTTGTTATACTATTTCTCATGAATCATATAACTTAAACATCACTACTGTTATCATTCACTCTGAAACTATTTCTAACTATTTTTATATTAATTTGATAAACATAGTATTAATTAAGATTGGCATATATCACAGGCTAATTAACCACCCCTAGGGAGTCAAATAGAAATAATTTGCCCTTACGCGATACTTATGTTAAAATATTTTAGTATGAAACAGTAACATTATTAATAAAGCTATCATTTTATGTCAAATGTATGCATGAAGAGTCACAAAAATAATTAAAAAGCTAACATTTACTAAGCACTACCTGCATGCTAAGTATTGTGCAAAGAATTTGCTTTATCTTTTTTGATAATTGCAACAGCCCTGTGAATTGTGTGAGGACCATCCCTATTTTACAAATCACCTAATTAACTAGTATTAGAGCCATAATTCAAGTCTAGGCTTGTTTAACACCTAAACACACACTATTTGGAAAAGGAAAGGCAATTTATTATACTGAACTGAGTATTTTGAATTTAGACCCTTGATGAAACCACGTACAAAAGACACAAAATCTTTTCATGATTTGGGCAGCACCTGAGGTTGCCTCTCCCAAGCTACAGACAGTTTCCATACTTAAGTAGGAAAAATTTGTAGAAATCAGCTCCAGGTGTGAGAGGTGGAGGACAATTAGAAGAGTGATTCAAAAATTCAGGTTCTGAGAGTTAAAAGGGATTTGGGGATCTCTCATTTTACAGGAAACTGAAGAGGAAGAGAAGCACTAATGACTCAAAAGAAATTAGCGAAACTTCCTGACTAACTAGGTCAATCAGTTTATTTTCAACATGTGATTCAGTTTGCATACAGCAACAGAATGTCTACATATCTATAGCCATGTGACTAGATGAGGATGTGGCTTTTCTTCCCTATCTACTGAGGACAGAAAAGAGACCTGGTTCTTCATTATTTGCCCCTAAGGCAAATACCAGGAACAGAACAAATCAATTTACCCCTAAGGCAAATGCCAGGAACAGAACAAATGATTGCACTTATTCATTATTTGCCCCTAAGGCAAATACCAGGAACAGAACAAATGATTGCACTTATTCTGTCAACTTAGTAACATCTACCACACTAAGATGATGGAAGAATTTACCTTCTTTTACCTGCACTGTTTTAAGTGTACTGACATAGGCAAATAGCAAGCACCAAGGGAAGACATAGAAGAGGCACTTAATTGAGTCTGAGAAAGAAGCATGAATCCTGGGTGAGGGGGATGAGGGGGATGAGGGGAGGTAACATTTAAGTAATCCTTAAAGAATATGCAGGAGTTACACAGATGAAGGGAGAGGGTGATCCAGGTAGTGAGAACTCCACCTATGAATGAAATATACCAGAAGGTAAGTGTTTGGGGAACAGATGATGGTCACAACACAGACTGTCCAAGATGCTGACATGCCTCGGGGTTTAAATCTAGGGAGTTTGGACATACAGTGTAAGCTACGGGGGTAGGGGAAGAGGGGTGAGGAGAGTGATCACTGGAAGTTCTTATGCTCAGTTGTTTATCACTTCTGCAACCCTAGATTGTTTGGAAACAGAAAAGGCTGCCCTAGGATTTGGGGTGAATTAGATGTTAACCATTATCATCCAACTGTGGATATCTCTCTGATAGATTCAGAAGAATTGAAAGGGAATTGAAGGAACTGAAAGGAAAGGGACCTCTTTAGAACTGTTTGCTGCGTTGAAACCCAGGGCAAATGTTTGTGGATAGACTTATTACAAGGGTATTTAGAACCTCTCCAGTAAGAACCGAAAAACTCAGGATTTTATGCTTTCTCAGGAGTACCCATGGCACACTTTTTTGTTGACATATAATAGTTGAGCAAGGCACTTTTTAATGCGCCAAAGTATTTGTATACATAGATTATGAACTAGGGAGCTCAGGGGTCGTTTCCAACTCACCCACCACTATGCCTAGCCCTGTGTAGCCTGCAGTTGGGCACATATGCGCTATTGACAATAACTTTGACCTGTCTGATACAAGTTCCAAGCTGCCAGTCAGTAAATCTAAAATCTAAGTAAATTTAAAATCAAAGATTTCTTTCTTGTTTTTAATCCTCTTCTAGCTGCCCTGCAGGAACAGATGTTGTTATTCGGAGCCTGGCATATTATTGGAATGACTTAACTGTCTTCCTTTGCCAGCTCATTGTGTTTAGGGTTTGAAGGCATCGCGGTGTTTCCTTTTCTTTTTTTGATTAAAAAGATGTGCCAAAAACCATATAGAAATCAGAGACCCTAAGCCTCCCAAGGCAGTCTTTGCAAGAGAAAAGACACTTCTCTAAATAGCAGGGCCTGCTCTCCTTCTGTCCTTTTTTTCTCTGCAGAGCTGGCTCCAAACTGGCTCTCCTCTGGTGCGCCCTGACATGCTGTGTCTAACGGGTAATGACAAGAGCTCGCAGGGGTGGGGGAGGGGCAGGCTGCCACTCAGCAACCCCCTGGAACACCTAACCCCAGCACTGGGACTTCCAGGTGTGGTATTCAGTAGAGAGCTTGTGTGTGTGTGTGTGTGTATGTGTGTATAAGCATTTAGGAGTATTTTTCACTTAGTCTCTCCGTGTATAATCTCTTGCGTTTTCTTGAAACACGCAGCTCTCTCAGTAGATCTTTAATATTCTTACTTTTGATGCAGATGCAAGCAATGTAATTTTCTACAAAAGAACAATTGACCTTGCTAGCACAATGATCATTGACCACTGACAGTTCACCTGGGAGGGTATGTCTAGGGAAAGGTGGTAAACTGGGGCGTAAGTTTCTTGTCTTAAGGGGGCAAGCACTACCAAGCATTAGCCAAACTTTGATTCAAGGGCCTAGAATGTAAGTACAATGTTAACAGAGCTTCCCACTGTTTTTTGAAAGAAGCAAAATATCTATACTTTTATAAGAAATATACTTTTAAATGTTGGAGTTTTGTTTGTTGTTGTTTATTTGTTTGTTTGTTTTTAACTGTGAGAGTCCAAACAAGATGGGCATGAGGTGGATTTGGCCTGCAGATTTCTTGGTACTTCAGTTATGATCTAGGTCCACTCTGCCATTTGGCAGATGAGGAAACTGAGTTCTAGAATGGCAAACTGATCTCCTCACAGTCCTGGAATGAGAAAGAAGCAAGCAAAGGCAGAACAAAACTACATCTCAATTCAGTCTTTCACCAGCCACTGCTATTAAACAGCTATTCCTACACATATGCCTTGTTTTCCAATTATATCATAAACCTCTTCACATATATATCTTTTTATTGTTCTTAAAACAGTGTTAGGTACTTAGTAGATGTTCAACTCATGCTTGTATGGATAGATGGATGGATGAGTGAATGAGAGAATAAATGAACAAAGGAATAAACCTAGTTTCTCCCTGGTAAGTATCAATCATATTGTGAGAATGGGTTGACATTGGAATAAGGAACCTTAACTTTTGGCTTATTTCAGACTTATCTTAATTTAACCAAGTTAAAGTGGTATCATTCTTAGAATTTCATCAGAGTCCGCATCTGCCCCCACCCTTCAACCCAAGGCAGGAAACAACTTTAATTTATTAGCTTATAATATGATATGCACAAGAATGTTCATTGTTGCAACGTCTGAGAAAAAAACTGAAAAAAATATATGCAGCGCAATAGAAAAACAGCTGTGTATACTATAATTCATCTACATCATGAAATATGGCACAACCACTGAAAATAATAAATTAGATTGATTTCATTGTCTTGGGATTTTCATAAGGCATAATTGAATGGAAAAAATCAAGATGCAGAAAAGTGTATACAATAGTATCCCGATTTTGGTTTTTTTGAGTTGGAGTCTCGCTCTGTTGCCTAGGCTGGAGTGCAGTGGCACACTCATAGCCACCCTAGCATCAACCTGCTGGGCTCCAGCGATCCTTCCACTTCAGCTTCTAAGTAGCCAGAACTACAGGTGCGCGCCACCACACCAGGCTAATTTTTTTTGTTGTTGTAGAGATGAGTTCTCACCAATTTGCTCAGGCTGGTCTCAAACCCGCGGGTTCAGGCAATCCATTCGCCTCGGCCTCCCAAAGTGCTGGGATTACAGGCTGAGTCACCGAGCCCGGCAGTATCCCAATTTTTAAAAATCAACTCCTCACAAGGGTACCTGCATAATGAACATTTGTATACCTAACCCTGAAGTGTACCCAACATATTTAAAATAAAAAAATTTTTTTAAAGTTAACTCCTCAATATATGTGTATGTGTGCATTTATTTGTGTGTGTATATATACATATATAATTTGTTTTGAATTATATGTGTACAGGGAAATATGTAAAACATATACATTCATTTGTTAATATAAATTACTTGATTGCCTTGCATGAGAGAAGGAGAAATCACCATGAGAGAAAAAAAGAGAAAGTAAAATGTGACTTCTTTTTCAGCTACTGACAAAGAAAGGAGGTGGGGGCTCAAGAGAAAACTGAGATCCATGACAAAACACAAAGAAAATTATATTATTCTTGTTGCACATCTGAATGGAAATGGGCACACTTCAACCCGGCTCGACTTTGTATTTTCATGTAATAAATTACATCACTCTATTTTATGCTAAAGACAGAGTATGAAGATTACACAAATATTGGGCCATGCTAGTAGAATTTCATTTGATGTTCACATCACTTTTCCCAAACATAAACACTCAACTGTGTCCCAGAAATGCAGGATATACTTGTTTCTGGTATCGGTTATAGATTATTCCCAGGACCATCGGGATCCTTCTTATACTTAAGGTTTTAGAGCCCGTCTTGCCTCAGGGCTAGTTCCCTTATAGAGCCTTGGGTGTTTATTTCCTGCAGTCTGGCCTGATTCTGAGCCTACATCAGTCTGCCAAATATCTTTATACCCCTAAAACTCAGTAGGATTAAGCTATAGTCCCTCTATCCCGAGGTAGAGTCCTCATGCCTATATACCTAATAAAGGCAGTTCTGTCCCTAGCTCAGCTGGGATCAGAAGGATGGTGAGAGAGATTAACCTTCCTCCCCAATGGTGCACGCCTCAGTTTCTACCCAGCTAAATTACCCTGTTACCCATATTTACTCAAATCAAAATTCTCAAGTTTAAGAAAAAGTTCTATGAAGTAAAATTTTAAATTTTAGAAATTTGAGCAAGAAAACTTATGTTTGGGAAGGATTATTATATAAACAACAGAGTCCAAGTAGGATGGAAATGAGGGAAGATGAGACTCAGGATTCCCTGAGAATAAAAGAAAATGAGGTTATAAAACTTCTCTGTATTATTCGTTGAAACAGCTAAATTTTATATGACAATGGTTTTTGTATCTTGATGAGATAATAAATGCTGTTCCATGAAATCCCATGCTCAAATACTCTGCCTATTGAGTAATTCAAAATACTTGATATACAGTAAGCCCCCTACATACAAACCTTCAAGTTGCAAACTTTCAAAGCTATGAATGTGAGTCCTCATGTCTAATCATGTAAGTTATTTCACATGTCTGGCATACATTGTCATGTGCATGCATCCTCTACAAGTGCTTTTGTCTAATTTACTGCATAGAGTACAGTAGTATAGCATCTTTATTTCAAGCTCAGGATGTCCAGAAGCAAGCGTAAAAGCAGCGGTGATGTAGCTGGAACTGCTAAGAAGAACTAAGTGATCACGATGGAAAAAAGTGAAAATAGTTGGGAAAGTGGAGCGAGGCTAAAAGATGGTAGACGTCACTCATTGTTCAACCATCAGCACAATTCTAAAGAACAAGGTCAAGATCATGGAACATGTGAAGTCTGCCGTGCAACATGAGGACTTTACTCATGAAGACCTGATGGAATTGGAGGCCCAGAGAAAGAACAAAGAGAGAGAAGAAGAAGAAGTAACTGAAGAATCAGGGAGATTCATGCTTCAGGAAATGGCAAGGAGATTTTCTTCATTCGAAGAGGCACTGTTCATTTTTGAGGCACAGGACCCAAACATAGAAAGGTATATGAAGGTTGCTGCAGTCATTCAGAATGCAATCCAATGCTACTGTGTCATCTGTGAAGAGGGAAAAGAAGAGCTACCACCCAGACATCACTGAATCATTTTAAAAGAGTGTAGATAGAATTGAATCCAACAAGGAACCAAAACCATCAATGTCAGGCATGAGTGAAATTGCAGCTTGCCTTCTGTCTCTTATTGCTGACGATCCTAAGCTCTACCACCTCTCATCTCCTCTTCCTCCTCCAGTCAGTAACTCTTCTTGCCTGTTCACTCAATGCTGTCTGCCAACTGTTGCGCTGTGCTATATACTACTGTAGTTTTCAAGATACTATACTGTGAAATTTTAAATGTTTATTTTTGCATTTATTCGTTTTTACATATTATTTGTGTGAGAAGTATCATAAAATTATTATAGTACAATGCTATATAGTTGATTGTGTTAGTTGGTTATGTAGGCTAACCTTGTTGGACTAACAAATTGGACTTAGGAACACACTCTCAGAACCGAACCAGTTCGTATGGAGGATACTTGCTATATTTTAGCCCCAATACCATGAGCCCATTGATCACCAAAGGTCCTGAAATCACCTTAAGCAATGTTGGAACATTAAAACTTGCAATATAATTGGGCGATATAGGAGTCTTAAAAGTTATCAAATGTCTAAAAAATAACATTATGTAATGAATATAAAGTAAGATAAATAAGGCATATTTATGGAGTATCAAACACAGCTGAGCAGGAAAAATCACACAAACATTGCACACCTGGGATGGAAAGCTCAGTTTCTGACTTTCTCTGGAAACTGAACAGACTGTAGCATCTTTTGAACTGGATCTCATGGCCAAAGTTCTCAAAGTTTAAAGACTGCTTAGTAGACAACCAGAAAATTGCCCAAGACACTGCCTGGGTGATAATTTATTGATAAAATTTGGAAAAGGTGCAAATGTTCACTAAACACAATGATTCAGATTTCAAAATGCTATATTCCTCCCCTCTATAATGAGGGGAGAAAAACAGACAAGCCAATGTTAAAGCTTTGTTTTGCAACTTTGGTCAAAGCATCCCATATTATAAACTATTGACCTTCAGAAGATAAGAGAGTTATGAGCAATAAATAAAGTTGGGGAATTTCTAAGGAAATCATTTGCTAGCTCTCTCTCTCTCTCTCTCAGAAAATTATAAAATTAGCAAATGTGCAGGACATGAGAGGGCTATTTAGAGACCAGCAAAACTTACCACATTTCCTAAGATTCAAAAGTCTCTTGGAATAAGACCTTGAGAAATCTAAGCCAAGACTAAGATACCCAGGGCAGGCTCTGGAACATATGAGGGACTTGGACTTGAGGACATTAGTAGATTTTTGTGCTATACATTTCCAGTCATTTTAGCCATTAGAACCCAGCACCAACTTTATGAGAGCATTAGATGTCCTGTCTCATTCACCACCTTCAGCACAGGTTGATAAACTTTACCTGCCTGGGGGGAAGACAGCAAGTATGTTAGGCTTTGTGGCCCAAGGGGCCACATGCCATCCCTGTTGCAGCCACTCAAATCTGTCACTGGGGTGCAAGCACAGCCACAGACAACATGCAAATGAATGTGTGGATGTGGCCTGCAGGCTGCAGTTTGTAAAGACCCTGGACCACAGACAGAGTACATTTCAAGGCGATTGATTGTCCTGGCATGGAAGACTCTCCTACTCTAAGGCCCTAATTAGCTTCCAGAGTCTGATAGATCATCATTCCTCTTGACAGAGAGTCATCAAGTCCCTGTTATATTGTAGGTACTTTGCTAAGCAGAGAGGACACATGATGAAAAAGCCAAGGTCCCTCCACTCAAGGGCTTACCATTTCTTATAGGATCAAAAAGTTAAATACACCAATTGTATATGCATTTCTATGATAATGGATGCTGTGAAGAAGATGTACGCTGGGATTCTTATATCAGTCTACTTGCCCAAAATGCAGTCTTCACTCCTATTTGTTTATTCAAGTCTTGCTCATATTTCAAATATCAGAAAAAGTCTTATTTCCTACCCAAAATCTTCCTCAGGTAATTCAGACCGCATTCATTGGTCAAAAAAATATGTTTCAAGCACCTGTGTTGAATGCTGAGGACAGCAGTAAACAAGAAAGGCAGTAAACAAGAAAGACACATTTCTTGCCCCCTAGGGGGTTCACTATATAGTCTTCAAGAATTTTTCCCTTCTTTAATCTGCATACTTATTATTACTGTATATACTACTCATTGTGCATTTAGTATGAACTAACACACATTTGATGCCAAAGCCTTCCCTCCCTCTCTTATTTTCCAAAATCTTCCAAATAAGTTGTAAGGAATAGTGTATTCCATGTTGTACCTATTCCACAACAATATTGTGTCTCTATCTCAATATTCTTAACCTTATTCTGTTTTTAAATAACCCTTTGAAAATGTGTTTTAAAAACTGTAGACTGGCAAAAGCAATCCAGCGGGCCAGTAGTTTGCCAGCCCCTATTCTAGACAGGTCAAGCATAGAATGGAAATCTGTCAGTTATTATCATCTGCTTAATCTGGGAAGGCTCTGGGGAGGAGGTGGTGGTATTTTGAGATCTTGAGTGTGAGCCGAGACTTGGCTTGACCATGAGGTAGCAGGAGAGCAGAATGACCTCATGGAAAGGAGCCGGACTGAGCATCAGCAGACCTGAGTTGGATCCTGGCTGTACTGCTATCTGTGTGGCTTTGGCCAAGTAGCCCCCGTGCCTCCAGTAACTTCTGTGAGTTATCGCCATGAAAAATGAGCAGCAAAAGCAACTTATTGCGAGAATAAGATGAGATCATATCAAAGCACTTTGGGAACTGACAAGCATGCCAGGAAGACCTTGATAAAATTAGTAAAAGCCAAAAATGTAAGCTAAACTGGAAGATTCCAAATTCAAAATGTCACATTATTTAGCTAGCAAAAGAGGAGGCGAAAATGTGAGAGTCAAATATGATTCTTTATTGTACAGCTTTGGCCAAAATCGCTATTTTATATGCTTCGAGCCTTCAGAAGATAATAAAGTTGTGAGCAAAAAAAGACGGCTGGGGATCCCTGAAGAGGTTGCACAGAGACCATTGGTATGATATTCCAAGTGCACAGAGAGGCTCTAAACCAACAAATGGTCTCCCAAAAAAGTCTTTGCCTTTGCAGTCTACGTGAATGATGCCTTCCTAGATGTGTGCTCTACCACAGTCAGCACCCCCAGTGCAAGGGTGCTATCAGAGGTGTGGCCTGGGGGTGGCAACCTGCTGATCCTTCAACAGGGAAGAAGTAGAAGGTAAGAAAAAAAAATAGAGCCAGGAGACAAAACAATGTTTGGGTAACACTGACTACAAGCCAGCAGGGCCTGGTACAGCCCCTTGCCTCTTCCCAGTAAAGACAAAGAGAATACCAAAGCTCAAGATTTCCCAAATACTCAGTATTGGAAAGATTGATTCAATTTGTGAACAGAATTTGAGAGAACTATCTACTAACTAAAATGACTGGTAGTCAACTAAGAAAGACAGTAGTGGCTCACTCAACTCATATTTGCTGCATGAAGCAGAGAATGCCATCAGTCTAAGCAGCAATAGAAAAGCCCTTCCAACTTCCATTTTACCAGCAGCCCTACTCAGTGTGATAGGTTGAATTGCATCCCCCCAAAAAGATATATTGAAGTCCTAATCCCCAATACCTCTGAATGGACCTTATTTGGAAATAAGGCCTTTACAGAGGTCATCAAAAAAATAAGGTCATTAGGGTGGGCCCTAATTCAATATGACTGTTGTCTTTTTAAAAAAGAAGAAATTTGGACACAAAGACACATGTGCACAAAAGGAAGATCATGTGAAGAGATACAGGGAGAACCAGGTGAAGATGAAGTGACATCTACAAACCAAAGAATGCCGAAGATTGCCAGCAAACCAATTAAAGGCTAGGAGAGAGGCAGGTGAGAGATTCTTTCTCAAAGCCCTTGAAGGAAACAACCCTGCTGACATACCTTGGTCTCTGACTTCCAGCATCTAGAACTGTGAGACAAAAAAAAAATATCTGTTGCTTTAAGCCACCCTATTTGTAGTACTTTGTTATGGCAGCTCCAAGAAACTAATACACTTGGGTGCTTAAGGTTAGTAACTGTGGCAGCTTTTTCTTCATTGTACAGGAAAAACTTTTTGAGTCAGCCAGAAAACTCCTTTCTTAACTCCACTCACAAAAAAACAAGAGGATTGTGGAGAACACCACAGCATCAGCCAATTTGGTTGCTCAGAATTTCCAGGTTACTTTGTGAATAACAGCAAGTTCCAATGACTAGAGGTCTCTGAGGGATCTAAACCTGCCACATCCCAACCAATTTCATTTCCTGATGTATGTCAATGCAAGCAAATCTCAAATCAAATTCTAGCACACATAAAAATACATACCAATGAAGGGAAACAAAAACAGACATACAGCTTGGTAAAGTCTAAGCTTTCTGTCTTTAAGGTAATTTAACAAATGTATAACATGAAAATTTCACTCAAGGCAAATACTATGAATACAGAGGCAGAATTCAGTGAAAGATCTAGTCTGATCAGGTAATGGAATATTCCCCTGAGTGATGGACTCAAATCTGAACTGATTCCTAGTCACCGCAGAGCTGACTCAAGAAGTACACATCTGAGAAATAAAACCATTGAAAAAACTGAGGAAGTTGCTAGAGTTTTACCTCCTAAAGAGACGTACACTCAGACAGTTTTATTATCAAGTCAGTTCAAACTTTCAAGGAACAGATAATCCCCTGTACAATATAAACTGTTCCTGAATCGTAAAAATAACATAAAATTTAAACTGTCTACCACAAATAAGAATAATCTTGATACCAAAGTCTCACAAAGATAGCACCCACACACAAAAAAGCCTATAGAACAAACCAATGTTAAACACAGATTTTAGAATGCCACATTAAAAATAAAATAGCAGACAACTGAACAAAATTGTATACGAAAAGATCATCCATCCTCATCAACTAGGGTTATCCAAGGAATACTGAAGTATTTTAATATTAGGGAATTTGTTAACAAAATACATCATAGATAGGCATGTAATAATCTGAGTAGACACTAAGAAGGTCTTATTAAAGTGTCACACATATTCAGAATAAAAACTCAGAAAACTGGAAGAAGAAAATGATCTCAACATGGCAAAAACTAGTTGTCTTATTTAAGTCATACCTTAAGAATCAAACACTTGCCACTTTCCTTTTAAAATCAGAAAAAGGCAAACAGTTTACCATTACAAATATTATATAAGACTTTCATGAAAATCTGCCTAATTCATTGAGATGTACAGCAGAAATTAAATATAAAACTGAAGAAGTTGCTGAAGCATTATCTCCTAAGGAGACATTAGTTCGAATATTAGTTAATCTCTTTAGGATTACCTTCTAAATAGAAATTGGTTATAATCATTGCAAAGAAGCAAATTATTATCAGAAAAATGACTATATACTTAGAAAATCCAATGACTAACTACATAACAATTACAATATGACAGCTTAATAAAGTGTCCAGATAACATATATGAAAATAAAAATCTATATATTTCCAATATACCAGCCATGATTGCTTAGGTAAAATAATGAAAAAGATTCTATTCACAAAAACCAAAAAAAAATTTTAGAAAGCCTAACAAGAAAAGTACAGATTTTATAGGAAGAAAACCATCAAATATTACTGAAACCTTTAAAAATAAAAACCTTAATTAGATGCCAATGCTAACACACGACCCAAAACATAGTACATGTTCATACAATTCATCTATCTCCATGTTTTTGATGATACTAGTCAGCTATCCCTAGGTCTTTGATGTTATTAATCAGTTATCCCTAGGTTTTTGATGATACAATTCAGGTTGTCTCTGAGACTGGGGATGAAGGAGTGGCCCCTTTCTGGGCATGCTTTTTTCAGAGCACAGAAATGAACAATGACAGATTATGCAATGACACTTAAGGCACAGCATATGTCACTTCTGATCACATTCCATTAGCCAAAGCAAGTCACATGGCAGAACAAGGTTTCTTTGAGGTGAGAAAGGATAGTATTCTCACAGGGAGAAGCATACATGGTTTAAAATGGTTTTCCATTAATATATACTCATTGTTCAATGAGGATATACCAAAGAAATCTTCCATGGATACATATTAGAGAAATAAAGAAAGAAGCAAATAATATTGGAATAAGCAAAGATACAGAAAAATACGGAAACTCACATAACAATGATAACCGAGACAGTCTCATTTTCCCCTACTACACCAATCAATCCAGACTATGTAAAATACAGCCATGGTTTGCTTTGTGACATGCCTGTCCTTTCAGCATTTTAGATAACACAATTAAAGAAATGTAAGAAGATTCTTTACCAGTGAAGCAATGAAATACAGGAAGCAGAAACTCTTGTAAACACATGACAAAATTAACAAAACGATAATTGCACTGGGAGTCACTAATATAATATCTTCAGGCTTCGTCAGTTCATTTAGACAAGACATACATGCACACATGTGAAGAAGGAGTAAAAACAGATACAGAGAATTTGTATAATACACTAATATGTTTGATTTAGTAGATGCATACCAAACTTCAGATAGACTCACAACATATATATTCTTTTCAAGTGCCATGAAACTTTAATAAAAAATGTTCATATATTAGGCCACAGAGAAAATTCTATTATTTTCCAAAAAGCAGAAACAGTGCAGGCTGCATTCTCACATTCTCTAACCACAATGTAATAAACCCAGAAATTCATAACAGAAGAATCTTTAAAAACACTAGAAATGTCAAATGCTCTTAAATAACTCTTGAGACAAAGAAGAAATAAAAACTACAAGTACAGCTTATTTTATAAACTATGAAAAAAAGAACAGAACAAATAAAATGCAGAGGCTATGGTCAAAGATATACTGAAGAAAATTAATAGCACCGAGATTTTATTACTAAACAAGAAAGATTGAAGGTCTGTAGATGAAGTATCCAATTCAATAAGCTAAAATATGTCAAAAATATAAATCTGAAAAAATGAAGGTAGAGAAAACTGAAAAAGATAAAATTATTTTTTAAGTTGTATGTAGTAAAACTAAAAAGCATTTAAATTGATAAATAAGGAATCTAGTTTCTTTAAAAAAAAAAAAACAATAGTTCTGAACAAGTTGTTACACAAACAGAGAATCAGTAAAGCCTCCTTATTAAATAGGCATATATTACTTTTATATCAGAAAAAAAGGAAAAGTTTAACTTTTTAAAAAGCAAGAGCAAATACACAAATGTGAAACATTGGGAATATAAAAAGCAGTGCAACCACAATTAAGACAAGAGATTACTCTGAATTTATAAGAAACTATTATTAGCAGCTATGTGAACTAGATTTGAAAAGTATGATTTTCTCAAAAATATTAATTATTAAAAATTCCCAATAAGAGACAAAAACTGAAATAGATCAATGATGACAGAGTAATGTGTGTGTGTGTTTATTTTAACAACTATTCCCCAAATGGCACCAGATGCAAATAGTTTTATGGATGAAGTTTTTCATACTTTTAAGGAACAAGTATTCTGTACATGTTATGGTTTGCCAAATTATTTAAAAAAAAAACAAAACACAGAAAACCTCCAAATGTATTTAGTGGACCTGGCATAGCCATAATACAAACCCTAAAGAGCTGAAGAAATTAAATGTGTGAACACACCCACAGAGTGCTACACAGAGATCAGAAACACAGTGATGTGGATGGATCTTGAACACATAGGGCTTATTTTAAGAAGTGGCAAGAGAATGGGATCTATAATATAATAAATTTACAATGCATGCCACATAATAATACACATTTAATAGGACACAGTCAAATAAACATGCACATTTAAAATGCTGAAATAGTTGTTTATGGAAGATGGGAGAGAGGAGAATGGAAATGGGACAGAGGGACATGTGGGAATAAGTAAATTAAAAGACAGTGTAAATATCACAAACAGATAAATAATATGCTTCAAAATGGGTCAGTACAAGGGACTAGGAAGCCCAGAAACAGCCGAGTAGATAGGACGAGTTAGCACCATAGTTCCTTGATTTTAATATTTCTGACATCAGGATGTGACTCAATAATTTGAAATTAATGTGGTTTCTAAATCAGGGTTGAATCTCACAGTCAATTGTATCTGAGAATCAAGGAAAGAAATCCCATGATTTTCAAAAATAATTGAGTAAGAATGGGTAAATGAATAAATGACTCTGGGATAAGTCAAACTTTTAGGAGAAAAAAATTAAGGTTAAATTCCTTTCATACACTGTACAGAAAAAGAGATTCCATATGGTCTAAGAAAATTAATTTTTTAAAAATGAAAGGTAGACTATGTATCCTTATTATATATGTATCCTTATTATAATAAAACTAAATTGTCCACCTGAGAGCCTGATTTTTGGCATTCTTTGGTTGCCTAGCAACTGAACACCTTCTCCAATGTTAGGAAATCTTCCTGTTATGTGACATTTACAGGATGCAGACTCTTCCCCCTACAGATGCCAAAAGTGCCCAATGATAAAATTGTAAAATAAAGTATTGGTATGCCCATAAAATGGACTATCGCATACCACTACAAAACCTAAATGTTAGATTTTGAAAACATAGCTAAGAAAATGTTCAAGCTGTAATGTTCAACTGAAAAATGAGATGTGATCAAATTTTTAAAAATATGTACTCACCCATGCATACACACACATAAATACGCATATATATAATTTCATTTGAAGTGACTACAAGAAAGAAATAAAATTATTGGCAATATTTGCTGCTGAGTGGCAAGATTTGGGGTGATTTTATGGTCTTCTGTCTTTTTTTTTAGATATTACCTGAATTTCCTTATCATCAGCCCATATCTGAATTGATTAGAAAAGTAACTGACCCAACCAGCCAGCAATTTATGGCAGAGCCTGTGTGCAAAGATGTGCTCAAGTAGGGATGAGATGTTAGCTGAATAAATCAGTCTCTGAAGCTTTGGAACTGGAAAATGTCACATGAATGGTATGTGGAAAGAGACGCCATGGAGTAGAACAGGGCCCTGTGTGAGCCTCAGAAAACTAAATATATATGAAATGAGAAACCATGTGTGAGAAGAAAGAAGCTAGCAGGTAAAGAAAAATAGAGGCTGGTAATTAGTGCTGGGAAGAGAAGTAAAAAGCAACCCATGGAGAACTGAGTTACAGTAAAAGGGAGTATTCAAGAAAAGACCATAAAATCACCCCAAATCTTGCCACTCAGCAGCAAATATGGCTAATAATTTTGTTTTTTTCATGTCTTTTCAGCTGCTTGGGATCCTACACATGCTTTGGCTCTCACATGGGCCCTGGAAACCCAATAAAACCATGGTTACTGGTCTTAGATACTTATGAAACATCTTTTTCTCCTTTTAATCTTTACAACTAAAACAAAACAGTTTATAACCTATGAAAAACATATGTTTTGTAAAAATAAAAATAAATCTATAAATCTAATTTTAAAAGACAGTAAATTGTCAAATGTTAATGTTAACATGGTTATCTCTAAGTAGTGAAGTTATAAGCGATTTTTTCTTTCTTCTTTATACTTTTGGCATTTTCCAACTTTTCAACAATGAACATATAGTACTTTTATAACCATTTATAAAACAAATAAATGCTATTTTAAAAGGCATGTGTGTGAATATGTTCTGTTGACCTCAGGCTGATAAAAACCTTCATAAATTTCACCACTGGTTTCCTTACTGAACAAAGACCAAGACCTTTGCTGATATGCATCTATTTCCCACATTTTTTACAACTAAACTAAATAACCAAGTGTAGCTGTTCTGGACCAAAGTTTGTATCCAAGGTCAATAGATTTCCCCTGCAGTGCTTGAATGGATCCAACATACTTAGAATGGTCACTCATTGACTCATCTAATAAGCACTAGTGTTCTGGAACAGGAAATATATATCCATTTGAGCAGTGAAGGCATTTGTTTACAGATTAATCAGCTGGACCTCAGTATCTTTGTTAAGTAAAGTTATAGATATGGAGCTTCACGAGGAATATTCCACCCTTTCCATGTGATACCTCTTTTGATGCCTGGCTTTAAGAACCCATTCCATCAGTGTCTTTTTTCAGAAATCGCCTCTTCCAAAGGGCAGAAGCAACCAAAATACTCAGTAATCTAAAAGAGAGAGAAATTCAAAGAGAGCAGTACAAGTGAAAGCAAGTACCCAGTCTCTCTTCACCCACCAAAAACTGCCACCACCACTTTGCTCACATTCAGCCCCTAAACCTAGTGGGTGAACTTGACTCTTACCAAAGATTCTTCTGTTGGCATGAAATGAACATAATGGAAACTTGAAGATATTCTAACATTGAAGTGTGTGAAACCTTGAGCAAGACATTGAATGTTTTTGAGCTTCCGTTTAATCTATAAAATGAGGAGGCTGAACCAGGCATGAGGTGATGGGAAATGTTCCGGCAGCTCAAGGATCTAGGCAAAAGAAGCTATAAAAAGCAGCAGGGCCCACCAGGAAGGACACAGATGTCATGATGCTTCCCAGGCCTGCAGTCTCTGAGAATATTTGAAGCAAGTGGGATGACACTCCTGTAAACACAGATACCCTTTCTCTACCACTCAGCAAAGCTGCTCCCTGCATTCTTTCACCATCCTTTGCCTACAGAGTGGCTGCTGGAAATACACTGCTGAGTGTTGGGAGTTTGCTACACTCAGACTCTGAGTTTTGATCTTATGAAAATTTTTGATATGTGTTTTTAAGACACACTTAGAAAACAACAATCCAGTTCTAAAAGTTCTGAACTTTAAAAGGCTTCTCAAGTACCAACTCATTCTCCAAAGATAAATTTGAAAGGAGTGGAATCAAAATGAATCATAAACATGTGGATTAAATTTCCCACAAGTACCCAGCCTTTTGAAAACTGGAAGAAATGTGCTTGGGGAAAAAAAAGTCTTAATTTTACAAAACTCAAAATCATTTCTAAAAGCATTGAGACATCCGTCAAATGCTTGAGTAAAGGGGACAACATTTTAGTTTAATACCCTTCGATCTACTCTGCAAAGTCAGGATAATCCAAATGGCTATTCACTGTATTTTGCAGATCTTTGTGAATGCCTGCCATCATGAGGCAAAGGCTCAGTGTCCCTAGATGATGTGTGAGTACAGCACTGAGAGCTCATTCTGGTGGGTGGCTTGTCAATCTGCCCATCACCCAAGAGTCCCACTCACCTCAAGGCAATTCTCAGCACAAACAGATCAGGTCTAGATTTCTAAATACAAGATGCTTAATGATGACATCAGAAGATGAGAGCACCTACATGTTTTTAGATTCTTTTTTTTTAACATATCTTTTATTTTAAAATTGTGGGGTACAGTTAAGGGTTAGGTATACAAATATGCATCGTTCAGGCACCCTTGTTGATAACCCTTGTTGATAAGGGGTGTCTCCCCGTCCCCAGACAGATATTGACTACTGTTAATCTCACCTCCCTTCTCCTCCCTACCCCCCCATAGTTTCCCACCCCTGTCAATCCTTTTCTTATTGTATCACGATAGATGTTCAAGGTCCACTTATGAGTGAGAACATGTGATACTCAGATCTTTGTTTCTGTGAGAGATCACTCAGTATTATAAACTCTAATTCCATCCACATTGCTGCAAAGTTCATGATTTTGTTCTTTTCTGTGGCTGCGTAATATTCCATTGTGTATATGTACCACATTTTTTTAATCCAATCCTCTTTTGATGGGCAGCATGGTTGGTTCCATGTTCTTGCTATTGTGAGCAATGCTGCGATAAACATACGTGTGCAGGTATCTTTTTTATAGAGTGACCTGAATTCTTCCAGGTATATTCCCAGTAGGAAGATTGCAGGATCATATGGAAGGTCAATTTTTAGGAGTTTTAGTAATCGCCACACTGATTTCCACAAAGGCTGTACTAGTTTACATTTCCACCAACAGTGTAGAAATGTTCCCTTTTTGCCACATCTTCTCTAGCATCTGTTATTTTTTGAGTTATTGATGATGGCCGTTCTGACTGGAGTTAGGTGGTATCTCAGTGTAGTTTTAGTTTGCATCTCCTTGATGACTAGTGAGGATGAACATTCCTTAATGTTTCTGTTGGCTGCTCGTGTGTCTTCTTTTGAGAAGTGTCTGTTCATATCTTCTGCCCACTTTGTAATGGGGCTGCTTGTTTTTTTCTTTTCAGCACATTTGAGTCCCTTGTAGATCCTAGATGTTAGACCTTTGTCAGACCTGGAGTTGGCAAATACTTTTTCCCAGTCTGTAGGCTGTCTTCCTGCTCTCTTGATGGTTTCTTTGGCTTTGCAGAAGCTTGTCAGTTTAATGAGGTCCCACTTGTCTATCTTACCTCTTATGGTCTGTGTGTTTTGGGTTTTGCTCAGGAATTGGATGCCAGTTCCAACTTCTATAAGGGTGTGTCCTATATTTTCTAAAGTTTTTATGGTTTGAGGTTTTACACTGAGGTCTCTGATCCATTTAGAGTTAATTTTTGTGTTTGGGGATAGATAGAGGTCTTGTTGAGTCTTCTGCATGTGGTCAGCCAGTTTTCCCAGCACCATTTACTGAATAGGTTCTCCTCTCCCCAGTGGTAGGTGGTGGAGGCTTTGTCAAAGATGAGTTGGTTGAGAAATTGGGGTTTTGCTTCTGGAATCTCAATTCTATTCCATTGGTCTATATGCCTGTTCTTATAACAATGCAAGCTGTTTTGATTATTGTAGCTTTATAGTAAAGTTTGAAGTCGGGTATTGTGATACCACTTGCTTTGTTTTTGTTTTTTTTTCCTGAGGATTTTTCTGGCTATTCTTGGTCGTTTGTGTTTCCATATGAATACCTGTATTGTTTTTTCTAGATCTGAGAAGAATGTTGCTGGTAATTTGATGGGTATTGCATTAAATCTGTAGATTGCCTTAGGTAAGATAGCCATCTTCACAATGTTGATTCTTCCAATCCATGAGCATGGGATATTTTTCCACTTGTTTGTGTCATCTTTGATTTCTTTGAGCAGTGTTTTGTAGTTTTCATTGTAAAGGCCCTTCACGTCTCTGGTTAGGAAAATGCCAAGGTAATTCATTTTTTTGTGTGTGGCTATTGTGAATGGAACTATGCTTTTTATTTGGGTTTCTGTTTTTCTATTATTGGTGTAAAGAAATGCAATTGTCTTTTGCACATTTATTTTATACCCTGAGACTTTTCCAAAGTCCTTTATCAGTGCAAGGAGGCTTTTGACAGATTCTCTTGGGTTTTCAAGGTACATAATCCTGTCGTCTGCAAAGAGAAAGAGCTTGACTTCCTCTCTTCCTATTTGGATACCCCTAATTGCCTTCTCTTTTCTGATTGCTCTAGCAAGGACTTCCAATACTATATTGAACAGGAGGGGTGAGAGTGGGCATCCTTGTCTTGTTGCCGTTTTCAGGGGAAATGGTTCCAATTTTTGTCTGTTTAGGAGTATGCTGGCTGTGAGTTTCTCGTAGATGGCTTTTACTATTTTGAGGTATGTTTCATGTATGCCTAGATGCTCGAGGGTTTTTATCAAGAAGGTGTGCTGGATTTTATCAAAAACTTTTTCTGCATCTAATGATATAATCATGTGGTTTTTTGCTTTGATGTCTGTTGATGTATTTAATTACATTTATGGTCTTGAGAATGTTGAAACAGCCTTGCATCCCAGGGATGAAGCCTACTTGGTCATGGTGGATGATTTTTGAGATGTATTGTTGAATCCAGTTTGCTAGGGTCTTGTAGAGAATTTTAGCATCTACATTCATCAAAGATATTGGCCTGTAGTTTTCTTTCTTTGTTGGGTCATTACCTGACTTGGGTATCAGTGTGATATTGGCTTCATAAAATGATTTGGGGAGAGTTTCATCTTTCTCAATCACCTGGAATACTTTCAATAGGATTGGTATCAGCTCCTCCTTAAATGTCTTATAGAATTCTGCTGGAAAGCCATCTGGTCCAGCACTTCTTTTGTAGGTAGTTTTCTTATTACATAGTCAATTTCCTTGATTGTTATTGGTTTATTTAGGGGCTCAATTTCTTCTTGCTTCAACCTAGGCAGGTTGTGTGATGTCAGAAAGTCCTCCATTTCCTTAAGGTTTTCATGTTTGCTTCCATACAGGTGTACATAGTAGTCTCTAATGATCTTTTGTATTTCTTCAGGGTCAGACGTGACTTCATCTTTTGTGTTTCTGATTGAGTTTATTTGGACTTTTTTTTCTCTTTTTCTTGGTCAGTCTAGCTAGGGGACCATCAATCTTGTTTATCCTTTCAAAGAAGCAGCTTTTTGTTTCATTGATTTTTTTGTATTTCTTATTGTCTTCAATGTCCTGAATTTGGGCTTTTATTTTAGTGATCTGGATTCTTCTGCTGAAGTTAGTGTTATGGTGGTCTTGCTTTTCCAACTTCCTTAGGTGACTTGTTATGTTGTTTATTTGTGATCCTTCCATTTTTCCATGTGCATTTGTAGAGATATGAACTCCCTCTTAATACAACTTTCATGGCAACCAGAGATTTTGGTAAGATATTTCTTCATTTTCATTTGTTTCCAGGTATTTTTTAATCTCTATTTTGATTTCATCATTGACCCAGAAGTTGTTTAGCCTCATGCTCTTTAGTGTCCATGTCTTTGTGGGTTGGGGGGAACCTTGTTGGTGTTTATGTTTATTTTTATTCCACTGTGGTCGGAGAAGGTGCATGGCAAAATTTTGATCTTTTGAAATTTGTTGAAACTTTATTCATGGCCAAGTATGTGGTCGATCTTAGAGTACATTCCATGCGGTGATGAGTAGAATGTATATTCTGTGGTCATTGGGTGGAGTGTTCTGTAGGTATCAATTTAGTCCATTTGGTCAAGAGTCACATTGAGGTTCAGGATCTCATTGCTGATTTTTTGTCCTGATGATCTGTGTAGGGTTGTGAGAGGTGTATTAAAGTCCCCAACATTGATAGTGTTAGAGTCAATATCTTTTGAATTTACCTGGAAGCTGCTTTATGAAAGTTGGTGCTCCTATGTTGGGTGTATATATGTTTAGGATAGACATTTCTTGTTGATGGATTGAACCTTTTATCTTTATGTAGTGGCCTTCTGTATCTTTTTAAATTTTTGATAGCTTAAAGGGTATTTTGTCTGAGATTAAGATCGCAACTTCTCCTTTCTTTTTTGTTTCGTTCACCTGAAAATTTGTTTCCAATCCTCTTACTTTGAGTCTGTGAGTGTCCTTTCTAGTGAGATGAGTCTCTTGAAGGCAGTATATTGTTGCCTGGTGATATTTCATCCATTTTGCCATTCTATGTCTTTTCAGTGGAGTGGTGTATTTAGTCCATTCACATTCAGGCTAATTATTGAAATGTGAGAGTTTATCCCTGTCACATGGTTCTTATAGAGTTGTTGTTGATGTTCCTATTTGTTTGTTGTCTTTCTTTGGTTTAGGGGCTGGTTCATGTGTGTTTTTAATCTTTTGCCTGTACTCTTGTGAAGAACATTGTTGTTCTTTTTTCCTTTTCTTCTGTGTTTAATACTTTCTTAAGTGTTTCTTGTAGAGGTGGTCTGGTGGCAGCGTAAGTTCTTAGGGATTGGATATCTTGGAAAGATTTTAATTCTCCCTCACTGATGAAGCTTAGCTTGACTAGGTAGGTTATTCTTGGTTGAAATTGATTACCTTTTACAACTTTGAAGATAGGGCTCCAAGCCCTCCTAGCCTGAAGGTTTCTGTAGATATGTCTGCTGCTATTCGAATTGGTTTTCCATAGTAGGTATTCTGACCTTTTTTTCTTGTTGCCTTTAAAATTTTTTCTTTTATACCTACTTTGTTTAGGTGAATTATTATGTGTCTGGAGTTGGTCTTCTCATTTGTTGTCTTGCAGGGGTTCTCTGAATCTCTTGTGTTTTAATTTTCACATCACTGATGAGATGAGGGAAGTTTTCTTGAATAATCTCATGGAATGCTTGTTGCAGGGTGGACTCTGTCTCTCTTTCTGCCTCAGGAAGTCCAATTACTCTTAGGTTCGGTCTCTCGAAGTAATCACTCATCTCTTGAAGGTTTTGTTCTGTCTTTTTAAGCTCCTTTTCTATGTTGTTGACAGTTTGGTTTAGTTCTATATTTTGGTCCTCATGTTCTGAGATTCTTTCTTCTGCTTGGCTAATTCTGCTTTCCATGCTTATCAGTTTATTGTTTATTTCATTCGCAGTATTCTTTACTACTATTATCTCAGTTATCAACTCCTTCCTAGTCTTCTCTTGTCCCTCCTCAATTCTTTTTAATCTCTCCATTAATATCTTGATATCTGGGTTTGTAGTTTGAGACCAGTCATTCTGGGGGTTCTTCATTGTTTGCATCCCAAAGTCTATTTTCTCAGTGTCTGACCTCCCTGTGAGAGACTCATATTCTTCTTTTGGTTTTTCTTCATGTGTATAGATTTTTCTCTCCCCCTTTCCCTCCCCTTCTTTAATTCTGTTTTTCAGGGAATGTGGGGTTGCTTTTACTTCTTTTTGTTCAATCTCCTGTCCTTCCTTATGAGCATCCTCTGGCTTTGTTCACTTTTGAGGCTAGACTGTAGGTTGGGCCTGTCTTTTTTCAGTTTTGAGATTTAATTGAGGGGGAAGTTGTGATTCAGAAACTCTGCAGATCACGAGTATCCACCAACAGGTGTATGGGCACACTGGAACCCACTTCCCACTGCCTTGCAATCTGTCCACGCAGTGGGGTTTAGGTTTGCTTCCTGGCACCAAAGGAGGTAAGAAAAAGGAAAATAATGGAAGGGGGGCAAGAGGAAGTTGGAGAGAGAGAAGAATAAGAGAGAAAACAGACATACATACCAACTAATGAACGAAAAGAGACACATGGCCAGAAAAGAGTAAAAAACAAACAAACAAGATTCCCTAAAGCATACCAGTTATCACACAGAGACAGTTCAATACATTCATGCCTTTTGATTTGCTTTTCCCCAACACAAACAAGTAGTCTAACTCAAAAAAGCAAACAAAAGTGAGCAAACAGTCAAAACAATAAAATAAAAAATCAAAATAAGAAACCAGACTAGATCTGGAGTCCTTCCTGAGTGTCTAAAGTCTCTTCAGCTCTGATCTCTAGCCTCTCCCCTTTGCAGGCAGATAGACTTACTCATTGGTTGGGTTGGTTCCCTTGGTTTGCTGCCTGAGAGGTCTGCCACAGAACTGAGTTGCCTATGTCTGATTCAGCATAGGGGAGGGCCTTTTGTCTCCTGTTTGGCGAGGTTACCTTAGAAACTGAGGTGGAGGCTGTTCGTAGATGGGCGGGGGAATGCAAATCTCTGCCTGGAAAATGGTTGCAGTGGGCAGCTCCTCTTTTGCCCATCCTTTCTCTCCATTCGTCTTTTCTCTCCACTCGTCCAGTCTGTGAATAGGGTGGGTGGTGGGCAGTGGCAGCTGCTTTGGGCCCCCCACAGGGCACTTCAGCCAGGAATGGAGCTGTTATCTCTGAAGGATGGGTACCTAGAGTCTCCCTGGGTGACGGCAGCTTGAGATGGAGCTGGGCAGGGACCTGGAACCCAGGGCAGGAACCTGGAACTCTGAGGGTCGAGCACTGGTCACAGCATTGGGTGCTTCAGCCTAGGTGACAGCACAGAGCCTGGAGGCACAGGTACAGGGGGCCTGCATGGGCAGCAGTGGCCTTGGCCCTGGTGGGGGCCCCCCAGAAGGGAATCGAGCCTGTAGTTCTGAAGGGCAGGCATGGAGGGCCTCCCCGGGCTGCCACGGCTGAGACTGGGCTGGGCGCCCAGCCAGGGAGGGAACTGGCAGTGGCTGAGTGCCGGGCAGATCAGTGTAGCCACCAAAGGAACCCAGATCTCTACAAGGTAGTATCTGAGGGCCTCCACAAGCAGTGGCGGGTGGCTTGGGGCCGGGTGAGATGGTATAACTGGGGAGGGAGCTGGGACCTCCACTCGGCCGGGGCCTGCGGCCACCTGGGGTGAAACAGCAGCTGCAGAGGGGCCACAGTAGCTGGCCATGCATGGGACCGAGGGTTTCAGGTCTTGGACGGTGCGGCTGCGGTGGGTGGGGGGGTGGGGGGAAGGAAAGTAAGAGTCTTTATGGGAACTCACTTTCAGAGAATCTCACAGTCCCACCTGTGCCGTCACCATCTTACCAGAACTCCATATTTTTAGATTCTAATAAATGCTTGCCATACCAAAACATTCAGGAGCTGAACATTCACCATCACTAGAGTTCCAGTCATCAGAAAATCCTGCTGTTCATTGTAACTAGTCTCATAGCGGCTTTCCTCTTTACCTATAATCATTTGCTGCAGACATTGGTTTTACCCACAGAGTACCTCCTTATCTTGTTTTGTTTTGTTTACTAGTAAACAATAAGGACTTTCCATGGTCTGGATCCATATTCTTATCAACCACTCACTGTTTATCTCCCTGCAGTCTGGCTCCTGCCCCCTGTTTCTTGGTCATTCTCTTTCAGCTCTCGGAAGCATTTGACCCACTTAACCACTGTCTACTTTTGCAATCTCTTTTCCTCCTTGCCTCTGGGTAGGATGGGCTGCTTTCCTGACCATTCTTTTGTTTTTGTTATTGCCATTCTAACTGCCCTTCCTATCTTATCCAGCTGGCACTGCCTACCATATAAAGCCACATTGCTCACTCCATCCTTCAAGAACTTCTGTAATCTTGCCCCAACCTTATTAATTATTATTTTCTTACTGTGTCTACTCTCTGACCACACTGGACTCCCTAGTATTTTCTTTTTGTGTTAAGGTATTTCCTAACACTGTAGGTTTACTCTTAACTCCCATCTACATAGATCAAAATCCTGCCATTCACCTGGATTGCCCTTAAATGCCAGCTACATCATGATAATTACCAGATTGCCTCTCCCTCCTCCTCTCCACCCTCCAAAGATGTGCTAATTTCTTTCTAAGTACCCAAACCCTGCATTTTGTATTTTTGCCTCATTACAGCTCTTATTACATCACATATTACAGTTATTCCTGTAATTGTCTTATCCCCCTTATCATAAGGAGCACTCCCTGATGACAAGAACATTGACCCATGTATTTTTGTATTCCATGAAGGGCCAAGGATCCTGTTTTGCATAGTGGTGTTTGTTGAAAGAAGAGAGTCCTGTATCATCAGCCTCCTCATCTACAAAACTGGCTGATTTAATGTAATGTGCTTTAGAGGCACTTTCAGCACAAAACTTCTGTGAGTACGATCCATTCTAGTCATCGGCACATCAACTGGACGCTGGAATATCAAGTGAGAGCACAAACTTGAAGTGGTGTCAGTAAGTAGAAAGATAAGCATTGAGATATGAGGTCCACTAATAAATATTTAACAAAGGCTTCCTCCACTCTTTACTGGTGGGCTCAATAAGGCAGGGATCCCTCTCCATAAGAGTATGAGGAACCTAAAATTAATTGTGGTGTTTTGTGAATGAATCACACACCCCAACTGGACAGGACAAAGTAAGGTGAGAAGGATCCCATTCCCCACAAGAGAAACATCTCTAAATAGCCTCAAATCGATTTCCTAAGAATTAACCTATAAAAGTTGTTGTTTAAGCTTTCCAGATAGATCCAGTCTATTTTATAAACACTTTCTCAGATTTATGTCTGGCCTATAAAAACCAGACTGGGTCTTTGGTTGAGAGCAGGGAGAATCATATTTGGCTCCAATATCTTGGAGCTATACTCTAATGCTATTTGCTAAGCCAACGCTGGGGGCCTCCATCTTAGGTGAAACTTCCTTATTAGGAGGTCTTTTTTTTATACTTCAATAACTATCCTCACTTTGGAGTGCCTCCAAGATGCTGTGTCCATATACCTAGCTCCATAGCCAAGAGAGATATAGTGAGGTCCCAGTTTATTTAGACAAAGCTTTGATAACCAGAATCAACTATTCTTTCTCAGTACAAGGCTTATAGTGCAGCCAAAAGTCTGCAAAGAACAAATGCACTTGTAAAATACAGAGTTTGTGAGCACTTAGAAAAACTGTCACCTGTAAAACTGCACAGGCACGTCCTGCCTGAGTCATCTGAGTTATAGGAATGAACTTTTGATCAAAGACGGTGAGTGTAGTTGGCGTTGGGGCCACAGAGAGCACATTCAGGTCTGGAGGAAAGATAAACCTCTTCCTGCTGGTCTCTGTGGGACCAAGCCCAGAGGGAATTTTCGAAGTGGGACAATTTAGGAAATATGATTTATGGAATGACAAAAGTAACTAAATTCCGCTCTCTTCATTTAAATAATTTTTCTGATATTCTGCCCTGTTCTATTGTTTATTGTAGGCAGATTTAACCAGTATCTGTGAACCAGTATCTGTGAACTTTGGAGATACTGATTTTTTGAAGCAGCTAAATAGAGAGGAGAACTGGAACCACATTGTCAAGGAAAAATAGGGGAAAAACTGAAGCTTTGCCTTCAGATCTAGATGGGACATTGAGCTCAAACAGCAACCGTTTCTTTTTGCCCCATCCCTAGAAGTAGCAGAGGAAGATTTAAATACAATAATGCATAATTACACTAAAAAATAAGAAGTACCCTCAGTAGAGCAGAAAATATGGAAAGAAAAAAAGATAAGGTTGACCAGATGGCAAAAAAGAACAGTGTGGCCTCTCTTTCCCCTTATACTTTTCCTGGCAAACTTCCTAGGCTTCTCTGACATCCTCACCATCTTGTACAAGTTTGAACACTATAAACTGATTATTTATCAGTTCTCTAAAAGACCACCAGGAACAACCATGTCATGCCCACCTCCCTGTGGATATCAATTCCTTCTAGGTGTTCACATATGCTAAAGTGATCCGTTTTCACTGGAACTCTCTGCCCCACATTTTGTATTCCCTTCAGTTAGATTCAATTCACCACCATACCCTTTTGTCTCTAACCCTCAATGTTATCTTTAGAATTCCTGATTGTGCCCAGCAGGCTTTTCTTTTTTTTTGAGTTGGAGTCTCACTCTGTCGCCCAGACTGGAGTGCAGTGGCCGCTCCCGGCCACCGCAGCCTCGATCTGCTGGGCCCCGGCGATCCTTCCGCCTCAGCCTTCCAAGTAGCCGGAACTGCAGGCGTGCGCTACCACGCCTGGCTGATTTTTTGATTTATTGTAGAGATGAGGTCTCGCTGCCCAAGCAGGTCTCGAACCCGCGGGCTCAGGCAATCCACTCACCTCAGCCTCCCAAAGGTGCGGGATTACAGGCTGAGCCACCGAGTCTGGCCCCAGCAGGCTTTTCTACAGTCTCACTCTTGTCTCTGAAAGCCCTTGCCTCTTCCCTACCCAGCTGAAACCTAGGTGTCCTCTGATACACTGATATTTCTGCAACTATCTCAGGTTGTGTTTTCCTCCCACACACACTTGCACCAGGACCAAGAAATAGAGTAAGAGTCTTCTTTTGTCCCCATTGACACTTGCAAAGCATGCTTCCTCCTTAAAAAATCTAGACTTGTCTGGACACAGTGGCTCATACCTGTAATCTCAGCACTTTGGGAGGCCGAGGCAGGAGGATTGCTTGTACCCAGGAGTCCAAGACCAGCCCAGGCAACATAGTAAGACTTTGTCTTGAAAAAAATAAAATTAGAAAATTAGCCAGATGTGGTGGTACGTACCTATAGTCCTAGCTACCTGGAAGCCTGAGGTAGGAGGATTGCTTGAGTCCAGGATTTTGAGGCTGCAGTGAGCTGTGAGCATGTAACTGCACTCTTGCCTGGATGACACTGAGACCACCACTCAAAAAAAAAAAAAAAAAAAGGAAATCCAGATTTTATGTTTGAAAAGACATAGCAATACTTTTCTTATAATTTTGTCATAGCATTAGTACTAATTCTATCTCTCTATATAAAACAGGAAGTGTTTGTACCAAAATTCTAACAGAAAACATTGATGCATAATTAGATGTACAGTTATTTTTAGTTTTTCTTTAAATATTGTTCTGTTTTAGTGAATATGCACTACTTTTGCTTATGTTCCATATTATTTATTTTATTTTATTTCTTCTCTTTACAGTTTCTTTTTTGTTTTGGTTTCTCCTTGACTAACTTTATGAATTAAATGTGGATTTCATCGATTTTCAACTTTTCAATTTTTTTCTATTATATAAATCTGCATCTCACGTGTATTGCTATGATTTTTGTCTCTAAATATTTCAAAACTTCTGATATGATTTCTTCTTTAACCCTTTCTTGTAAATGTATCTATTTAAAATAATAGGAGATTTTTATTTTTTACTTAAAAAAAAAAAGATTTCTGGTCAGACACAGTGGCTCACCTGTAATCCCAGCACTTCTGGAGGCCGAGGCAGGAGGATCAAAGGAGTTCAAAGCTATTCTGGGTAACATAGTGAGACCCCTCATCTTTACATTTTAAAAAAATCAAAAAATTAGCCAAGCATGGTGGTGCACACCTGTAGTCCCAGCTAATCAGGAAGCTGAGGTGAGAGGATTGCTTGAGTCCAGGAGTTGGAGGCTATAGTGAACTGTGATCATGCCACTGCACTCCAGCCTGGGTGACAGAGTGAGATCCTGACTTAAAAAATAAATAAATAAAAACAAAAAATAAAAAAGTGATTTCCAATTTTAATGCATTGTAGTCAGTATAATATCAATGACGTGGTCTTTGTAGTAAGTAAACATAAGATCACTTTATGCTTGAAAAAACATTGGAGAAGATTGTTCATGAATATATATTTAAGAACAGACATTGAGTCATCCTCATTAATCATGTTGTTCATGTCTTATAAAGCCTTAATATTTTTGTCTTCTTGATTTATGAGTTTCTGATGAGATATATTGACATCTTTTATCATTGTGAATGTGTTATAGTTCTGTCAAATTTTCCCTTATATTTTTAAGTCTGTCACTAGATTAGAATTGCTATAGCTTTCTTGTGAATGCTTTTACTAATCACTAAGTAGTCATCTTTTTTATCCACACCAATGCATTTTGTCTTAAAATCAATTTTGTCTAATCTTAAAATCACTAACCCAATTTTCCTTGTTTAGTTTTTCCTGGTATCTTTTTGTCTAGATTTTTTTTCAAATATTTTGTGCCATTCTGTCCTAAACCAATATTTAAGTCAATCAATCAATTAATAATTTCTCTTATAAACAACATGTAACTGTAATTGCTCAATATAATTTCAGAATTTAAACAATTTATTATAACTAATAATAACATTTGTTTATGTTTATTATGATTACTCGTACATTTGGTAATACAGTTAATCTTTGAACAAATGGGGTTAAAAGTGTCGATCCCCCACACAGTCAGAAATCCACATACCACCTTTACTCCACCAAAACTTAACTATTAATAGCCTACTGTTGATAAAATTCCGACTGATAACATCAACAGCTGATTAACACATATTTTCTGTGTTATATGTATTATATGCTGTATTCTTACAATAAAGTAAGCTAGAAAAAATAAAATATTATTAAGAAAAATCATAATGGATTACTTTCCAGGGGAGAAGAAGTCAGACTATGTGAATCCCAGTGTGAGTGAATGAGTGTATGGAAAATTTTTTGTATGAGTAGGTGAGTGAGTGGGCATGCAAGCAGCTGATGGAGTGAGGGCTTGGGAGCAAGTGGTCAGGGCTCTACTAGTGAAGCACTGGTGCCACAGTTGCTCAGCTTGGACCCTAGTGATTCCTGGGACACAGAAGTCAAGCACCATTTTTGTTTTTGTTTTTTTTTAATCAACAAAACGCGTCCTGGGAAGAAGTTGTGGGGTGAGACTACCAGCTTCAGGCTCTACTTCACCACTGTAGTGGGAGAGACTGCCAGCTCCAGGCTCTGCCTCACCACTGTAGCACCTAGTTGGACATTGGCAGCAAGAGCTGCAGAGGGAGCCCAGAGGCAGAGCCCCACTGGAGAAGATGAAAGAGGCACCCTGCCGCCATCTTGAAAATGGGACAGGAAAGTGCTCTAGCTTGCTCACCTTGGAGCAACAGACCTGATCTCTGTGACAGGCGAATCAACTGCCCTGATTCAATTGCAGGACAAAGATGTGGCCAGAAAAGGACAAAGAAGACCTCCAAAGAGATCAATGGTGAGTCTGGGGCAGACCTAACCCCCCTCCTCCCCAGCAATCCTCTGAGTGTTAGACCCACATGGCTGGGGCATGACTAAGAGGGACAAACCCAGGCAGAGCCTGGACCTCAGCTGCAATAGAAGGACTCCACTCCAGGGTAGACCTGGCTGGGGCATCCCCTGAGAGTACCTGGGGAAGAGATAATCCCACACCTCCCCACCGGAGGGGATCCCCCTAAACATATGAGAGTGGGAGGGGAAGACTGCAGCACCACTGCCCCTCCTCCTTCCCTGGTCTGGATATGGGGGAGAAAGTGAATGAGGTGGAAACTCTGCAGGAGACAGCAGAGAAGCAGATGAGAGGAACAATTAAAGAATCTGCTATAAAAGGGCAGGGTATTTTTTAATTTTTTAAAAGTCTTTTAATTTTTTGTGTATTTGTTAGTTTTCCTTTTTTAAAATATTTTTCTTTTGTACATGAATGTGTATGTGAGTGTTCAATCTGCATCCTCCCTTCTTCTCTTTCTTCTTTTGTTTTTTGTTTTCTGTTTATGTGTGTATGTGAATGATTGAGTGTTTATCTTTCAGGTTTTTGTTGCTGTTATTGTTGGGTTGCTTTTGCTCTTTCTTTCTTCTCTTTTTTTAGTTTGTGTGTGAATATATGAGATTTCATGCTGAACTCCTATTTTTTGTTCTTTGTTGTTGTTGTTTTTCTTTCCTTCTCTTTTTTCTTCTCCCTTCATTTTGTGCTGGGTGTGTGTGTTTGGTTTTCCTGTCTTTTTTTGTTGTTGTTTTTGATTTGTTTTGCTTTGTTTTTATTTCAGTTTGTTTTGGGGTGTGTGTGTGTGCATGCGCACACGCGCATTCAATTGATTTTTGCTTTGGTTTCTACTTTCACTGTTCTGTGTGGTTTTTTTTTCATTTTTTATTTTTATTTTTTAATTTTTGTCCACCTTATTTCATTCTACTTTTCTCTGTTCTCCTCATTGCTGTTACTGTATCTTGAACTCAGGGATACACATACATACCCACTGCATTGTCATATAGAGCAGTGGTGGGGAGTGGGTCTCAGGGAACCATACCACAATCAGTGAACATTGTGATTTGCAAGAGTTTCTGAATCCTAGCTCCCCAATCCTCTACCTTATTTGACTCTCAAAACTATAAGAGACAGTGAATCTGCCCACCCACAGTCCTGTTTCAAAATAGAAGAAATCCAGAGCCCAGATCAGGGAAGAATAGAGGGCTGAGCAAACATCAGAAGTGAAAGCCTCTCCTACTGCCACTGAACAATGGAACTGAAGAGAAAAGAAAGAGATCTGTCATAAAGGAGGAAAAACCAAAGGAAGACCACAGGTAATTTCCAGTGTATCAAAGAGCAAATGCCTGAAAAATCACACCTCAGTGCCCATACAATGGAATTCACCAATGACTGGCCCCAGGATATAGCAGGGATTAGGGAATGGGTCGAAAGAGTGAGTAAGACTGAAGAAAGACAAGATGCAACACTGAAAGAACTTGTAACAGAGATTTTGGTCATAAAAAAATTCATCCAGGAAATAGATAACAAGATGACAAGTATGGAAAGCAGAATTCATCTAGCAGAAAAAAGAATCTCGGAACTTGAAGACCAGCACATGGAATTAACCCAATCTGTAAAGAACACAGAAGGAAACCTCAGATAAGAAAAACAAAGTCTATAAGAGATGCACAGTTATATCAAGAGGCTGAACCCACGCCTGATTGGTATCCCAGAAGAAGAAAGGAAAACGGAGAATACCTTGGAGCAAGTATTCCAGAAGATTATGAAAGAAAACTTTCCCCATCTCACCAGAGGTGTGACCAGCCAAGCATAAGAGATACAGAGAACACCCACAAGACATCAAATGAGAAGACCAACCCCTAGGCACATAATAATTTGCCTATACAAAGTAGGCACAAAAGAAAAAATTCCACAGGCTGCAAGAAACAGAGGTCAGACTACCTACTGGGAAAAGCCAATCAGAATAGCAGCAGACCTATCAGCAGAAACACTACAAGCAAGAAAGGAATGGAGTACAATATTCAAAATCCTCAAAAATAAACAATTTCAACCAAGAATTTTCTACCAACCAAATTCAGCTTCATCAGTGATGGAGAATTAAAATCCTTCCCAGATATCCAGTTCCTAAGAGATTATGTAGCTTCCAGACTAGCTCTACAGGAGATGCTTAAAAAGATATTAAGTACAAAAAAGAAAAAAAGAATAACCAGACACTTCCCAGGAGAACAATAAAGCCCAGAATCAACAGAGAATACATCGTAACAGCAAACTTGAAAACACACACAATCCCAAAGCTAAGAGAAAATAAACAAACAAAGAAAAAACTTTATAAGAATCTCATGAGGGGATAAACAGCCACATTTCAATAATCATTTCAATAATCAGCCTGAATGTGAATGGACTAAATGCACCACTGAAAAGACACAGAATGGCAAACTAGATAAGAAACCATGACCCAATTGCTGCATCCAGGAAACTTATCTCACTACAAGGGATGCACACAGACTCAAAGTTAGAGGATGGAAAATGAGTTTTCAGGCAAATGGATCATAAAAGAAGGCAGGAGCCACAATCTTAATATCAGACAAAACAACCTTTAAGCTATCAAAAATCTAAAAAGATACAAAAGGATACTACATAGTGAGAAAGTTTCAATCCATCAACAAGAAATATCCATCCTAAACATATATACTCCCAACACAGGAGCACCAGCATTTATAAAGCAACTATTGAGTAAACCAAAAAAAGATATTGACTCGAACACTATTATAGTTGGGGACTTGAATATCCTAACAGCCCTAGATAGATCATCGAGGCAAAAATCAACAAGGAGATTTGGAACCTCAACTTGACACTCAACCAAATGCACTTAATAGATACCTACAGAATATTCCACCCAACAACCACAGAATATACATTCTACTCACCACCACATGGAATGTACTCCAAGATTGATCACATCTTCGGCCATAAATCAGGCATAAATAAATTCCTTAAGGTTGAAATATTAACCTTACACCTTCTCAGACCACAGAAGAATAAAAATAAATACCAACACCAACAAAATCTCTCCAAAACCCACAAACACGTGGACACTAACCAGAATGATGCTGAATGACTACCGTGTCAACACCAAAATAAAAACAAAAATTAAAAGATTCCTGAAAACAAATGAAAATGAAGAAACATCTTACCAAAAACTCTGAGATGCCATGAATGTCGTTTTAAGACAGAAATTTATATCTCTACAAACACCACATCAAGAAAATGTTAATAGCCTAACAAATCACCTAAAGGAGCTGGAAAGACAAGACCACCAAAACCCTAACTTTAACAGAAAATCCAAATCACCAAAGTAAAAGCCCAAATATGGGACATAGAAGACAAAAATATCCTAGAAAACATTAACAAAGCAAAAACCTGGTTCTTTGAAAGGATAAACCAGATTGATGGACCCCTAGCAAGAATGACCAAGAAAAAGAGAGAAAAAAACCCAAATAAAACAATCAGAAATGCAAAAGATCAAATCACAACTGTCCCTGAAGAAATACAGAAGATTATCAGAGATTACTATGCACACTTGTATGGAAACAAACTTGAAACCTCAATGAAAAAGGTTGAAACAAGAAGACATTTAGACACTGAATAGACCAATAACAACTCAGGAAATTGACTCCATCATAAGACAACTACCTACAAAAAAAACCCCTGGGCTGGAAAGTTTTCCAATAGAATTCTAAAAAATGTACAAGGAGGAGTTGATACCAATCCTATTAAAAGTATTCCAGACAATAGAGAAAGATGGAATTCACCCCAAATCATTTTATGAAGCTAACAGCACACTGATACTCAAACCAGGTAAATATCCAACAAAAAAAGAAAACTACAGGCCAATATCCCTTATAAGCATAGACACAAAAATACTCAATAAGATTATAGCAAATGGGATTCAATAGCACATCTCAAAAATCAACCACCATGACCAAGTAGGCTTCATCCCCAGGATGCAGGGCTGGTTTAACATCTGCAAGACCATGAATGTAATTAAATACATCAACAGATGTAAAAACAAGAACCACATGATTATATCATTAGATGCAGAAAAAGCTTTTGATAAATCCAGCATCTTTTCTTGATAAAAACCCTCAAACACCTAGGCACAGAAGGAACATACCTCAAAATAGTAAGTGCCATCTACAATAAACCCACAGCTAGCATATTGCTAAATGGACAGAAACTGGAAACATTTCCCCTGAAAACCAGAACAAGACAAGGCTACCCACTCTCATCCCTTTTGTTCACATTGTGTTGAAAGTCCTAGCTAGAGCAATTAGACAAGAAAAGGAAATCAGGGGTATCCAACTAGGAACAGAGGAAGTTAAGTTTATCCTTCTTTGCTGAAAATATGATCCTATACCTTGAAAATATCAGAGAATCCATCAAAAATCTGCTTGCACTGATAAAGGACTTTGGCAAAGTCTCAGGGTACAAAATAAATGTGCAAAAGACAGTTGCATTCTTATACACCAACAACAAGCAGGCAGAGACCCAAATAAAAAGCATAATCCCATTCACAATAACCACAAAAAAGTGAAATACCTCAGCATCTTCCCAACCAGAGAAACGAAAAACCTTTACAATGAGAACTGCAAAACCCCACTCATCGAAATCCAAAAGACAAAAATAAATGGATTGTTAAGATGTCCATTCTACAAAAGGCAATCTACAGATTCAACACAGTATCCATTAAATTACCAACATCATTCTTCTCAGACCCAGAAATTACAATACAGAAATTGATATGGAAACATAAACAACCATGAATAGCCAAAACAATCCTTAGCAAAAGAAACAAAGCAGGAGGGATCACACTTCCAGACTTCAAACTTTACTATAAGGCTACAATAATCAAAATTGCCTGGTATTGGTACAAGAGCAGGCATACAGACCTATGGAACAGGATAGAGATTCCTGAAGCAAAACCTCAGTTTCTCAACTAACTCATCTTTGACAAAGCCTCCAACAACAACCACTGGGAGAGGAGAACCTATTTAGCAAATGGTGCTGGGAAAACTGGGTGATCACATGCAGAAGGTTGAAACAGGACCCCTACCTTTCTCAAACACAAAAATTAACTCTAAATGGATCAAAAACCTAAATGTAAAACCTCAAACTATAAGAATCTTAGAAAATGCAGGAGACACCCTTATGGAAATTGAAACTGGCAACCAATTCCTGACCAAAACCTCAAGTGCCCATGCCATAAGAGAAAAGATAAACAAGTGAGAGCACATCAAACTGAAAAGCTTCTGCAAAGCAAAAGAAACCATCACGAGAGCAGGGAGAGAGTTCACAGAATGGGAAAAATATTTGCCAACTTTATATTTGACAAAGGCCTAACATCTAGGATCTACAAGGAACTCAAATGTGCTGGAAAGAAACAAACAGCCTCATTAAAAAGTGGACAAAAGACATGAATAGACACTTCTCGTGCGTGTGTGTGTGTGTGCACGCGCGCGTGTGGGTGTTCTTTTTTTTAACTTTAATTTTTTTTTTATCTTAAAGACGTGGCGTACCATTCAGGATTAGGTATAAAAATGTTCATTATACAGGTATTCTTGTTGATGATGTGTGCCCCCCACCCTGGCAGATTCCCACTACTGCCAATCCTTTTCTTATAGTATTACAATAATTGTTCAAGGTCCACTTATAAGTGAGAACACATGATACTCAGTTCTTTGCTTCTGTGATAGACCACTCAGTATTATAGACTCTAAGTCCATACAAGTTGCTGTGAGGTTCATGATTTTGTCCTTCTTTATGACTGCGTAATATTCCATCATGTATATGTACCACATTTTTTAAATCTAGTCCTCTTTTGCTAGCAGCACGGTTGGTTCCATGTTTTTGCTATAGTGAACAATGCTGCAGTAAACACACGTGTGCAAGTATCTTTTTCATAGAGTGATTTGAGTTTCTCTGGGTATATTTCCAGTAGGGGGAATGCAGAGTCATATGGAAGGTCAATTTTTAGAACTTTTAGGTATCGCCACACTGTTTTCCACAGAGGCTGGACTTAAAGATGTGGCGTACCATTCAGGATGTTTACACTCCCACCAACAATGTAGAAGTGATCTCTTTTCGCCACATCCTCTCCAGCATCTGTTGTTTTTTGAGTTATTGATGATGGCCATCCTGACTAGAGTTAGGTGGTATCTCAGTGTAGTTTTAATTTGCATTTCTTTGATGACTAGTGAGGCTGAGAACTTTTTCATGTGTCTTTTGGTTGTCCATATACCTTTTTTTGAGAAATGTCTATTAAGCAGTTGAGGAAAACTGCCAGGTGAAGGGGAGGCACATCTCATCAACAAGGGTACCTGCATAATGAACATTTGTATACCTAATACTGAATTGTACCCCACATCTTTAAAATAAAATAATTTTTTAAGAAGCAGCCAAAATTAGAAGTTGCAGTATCTTTTATATCCTAATCTCAGAAGAGGCTTAATATCACTATTGCTATACTCCATTAATCACACAGATCGTATTCTTAGCATACTGTGGGAGAAGCTACAGAAAGTGTGACTACCAAGAGTCAGGATCTCCAAGAGTCATCTGTGAGGTTAGCTAACACACACATTAAATTTGAGATGCTTATTAGACTCTTCAGGGAATTATCTTGAAGATAGTCTAGGGTTGAAAATCATCTGAAATTAAGAGGAAAAGTCCAGACTGGAAACATACATGTAGAAATCAAGAGTATACGGGGGATATTTAAATAATACTAGAAGATATCGTTTAGGAAGTGAGTATAATTTTTTTTAAGATTTATGCAAATTATTCCTCATAGTGTGGCATTCTTCATATTTTCCCCCTTTGTGCTCTGAGTTGAAAAGCGAATTCCTATAGAGCAGTATTGAATTTGCTTAGGCTGTAGAACAAAAGTTTTCAGTCTTTCTGGAAGAAGTTTTGATAATTTCTTGGTTTTCCCTTCTCACACCAAGGAGATGACTTAAATTTGTGGTACAAGCCTAGGGGTTGAGTTTCTCTAGGGTGACCTCCTCTTTCTCTTACTCAAGGGTCCAACTTCCTTGTTGCTTCCCCCACACTGGCAGTGTGGAGTCGTTTTTACAAAGGAGAAGCCATTGGAGGCGCCAAGCTTTATGTTCCATCTCACCTGTTGATTGAGGCTCAAACCCACCTCTCCTGCCACCACAGGCAATCAATCTGCAGCCTTTAGTTCTGTGACCTCGGTGTGGGTCTCACATCCTCGGAGTGCAAGGGTGGCATGAGTTTTCACCTATTGTTGTGGCCTCAATCTGTCTCTTAATATCTGTCATCTTGTGATGTCCTCTTTCTTTTAACTTGGGTAGGGATTACAAAACATCACTTAAAAATAATTTACCCAGCATTTATCTATGTTTATGATAGGAATGGATGTTTTGTTCAAGTTAGATAGATTTGCCATTTTGTTGGGAAGTCTTTCACATATTTTTTTCTATTAAGAAAAAATAAAATATAGTATATATCTATATGTGTATTTATATATACTTATATATAAGTATAATATTTGTTACATACATAAACTTGTTTTTAAGAAGCTTGATAAGACCTTTTCTGTTTCTTGTTCTCTATTAAAATTCTCCTGCTCACATTCTCCCTATGTGACTCCAAACACCTTCCTAAATGCTTTCCATTCTAAAAGATATATTTTTGGGGGTAGAGATGTGGTCTTGCTATATTGTAAAAGTGTGTTATTTCAAAAGTTATTTTCTCATAATCCCTTCCCTTTGTGGTCTAGAATTAAACAGCAATAATCTTCTCTGAAGTCATTAAAAACAAATCAAGCAACAACAACAAAAAAACCCTGAAGAAGTATTTCAGTTCGTCTATGGAACAGATTATGGGTCTTTTGTTTTTTTCTATTCAAGTCACATATGTGTCAAGATTTCTTTCATAAACTATACATACTTACCTGAAATACTTACTTTTTTTACTTAGCTACAAATGGTAAGCACCAAAGTTTCTGCTACCAAAGGTTTTCAGACAAAACATCATGAATAATGGCTCAACCTTTTATTCAACTGAGAAAGCATTCTTTTTATTTACCATTAGGGAGATATCATTTTCCATTTTTATGTAGTGAAACAAAATTGTGAATCTATCTGGATAATTATAATCTATTTAGATGACTGAACAGAATCTCCAAGCCCAATTGGAATTGGTGGTAACTAAACATCAGGCCTGACATTCAGGGCCAGCAAGCTTGCCTCCTGGTCTAGCCAATCATCACTCCTTTTCAATTTTCAACTGTTTCTCCGCCAATTTCAAGCTGCCCCATGTTGTATCTGCAGAACCTTGGCATGTGTTGGCAACCTCCTTCCACAGTCCTAAGACAAGGAGGATCCCAGAGTTCCAGATAGAACACTGCCCTTCCGGGCTGCAAATGACCAGAAACAGAGTGAAGATGAGAGACCAGACCCCTGCCTGTTCCTGGCAAAAGTTCACCCTCCAGCAGTCTCACTACCGCAACCTGCTGTGGAGTCCACGATAGCCTGCAGCTTTGTTGAAGTCAATCATTCCAGGAAGCCCATGATTCTCTGGTCATCCTTTGTCACCCTGTCACTCTGGACATCTCTAACACTTCCTCACCTCTCTAAACTTATCCAACATCAGCAAACTCCCTATTCTCTGAACTCTCAGCTGAATGTTCCCATCACTGGGCTTTTACTAAAACCTGGCTCACCCCTGAAGACACAGTTCTCCCTGCAGACCTCTGAAGTGATGTCTGCTTTCTCCCTCACATTCCTCATGTCACTGAACCTGGGGTCATGTCCTCTGCTCCTCAATGACTATTCCCAAACCATGTTCCCTCTCTCCTCTCCAACATACTCAACTACAAAGTTTATGCTTTTAGATGCCACCACTGGGTGGTCCTCCATGCTCTAGTTATCCACAGACTTCAATAGACTCCCCTTAAATCCTTGAAGGTTTAATTCTTGATCCTCTTTGCTAATGCCTGTGCCATAATTCCTGGTTATTGTAATATCCAAGTCAATATTTATCCTTCCAAAACCCTAGCCCTCCAGATCCTTATCCTCCTCGCCTCTAATTATATTTTCCTCTACCTTCTCTCAGGCATCCACTTTATGGTCATTCCCTAGACCTGATTATTACCAATGACTGCACCCACTACTCACTCATGACTGCCACCTACTTTCTCAGCTCATTCTTTTGAATGGCCCCATTCCAACAATCCTTCAATTCCACCAGGCCTCAGTTCATTCAACCAATCAATGTCCAATCAGCACTCACTGTCCCTTCTCTTGTCCTCACTTCCCTCCTCCCAGTTTAGATTCCATTGGCCATCTTGACAGTAACTCACTTGTATAGTCCCTCGTCTCCCTTTCTTCTCCTCTCTCCATTTATCACTTTCTTTGCCTTCTGTAACCCTGAACCTGTGCAGCTCCAGGTGGCTGCAGAAAATCACCCAATCATGCTAACCATAGTCACTTTAAAGTAATGACAACCAATCTCAAGCAGTTGCCTGGAGTTACTCAGCCATCCTTCTGTAGTTCCCTAATCCAGTAATTCTCTCATGCACTTAGGAGACTCTTGCTTCCCCTGCCTGCCTTCCTGTTTTATGGGTTAATTGTATGTGTTCCTGGAAAGCCAGTTCCTCCACTTGGTACTGGATCTACAAATTCTCACCTAGTCAAAGCTATGACTTCAACAAGTCTTCCATCTCTCACTATCATTAATCTCCCCTTTCTATTGCATCATCTCCATCAGAAAATAAAATGTTATATTATTGTATTATCCTCCATTAAAAAAAACCTCTCCCTTTAACCTGCGTATACCTTTAGTGACAGTAATTTATCTGTTTCCCTTTAAAGGTAAATTATTAAAGGAGCTAGAGATGCTGAATATGGACAATTCCTTTCCCAGGCCCTCTTGAACCCACTATGATCTGTTTTTTATCCCATTTGCTCCCTAAAAATTCTTATATCAAGGTCACCAGTGATTTCCACATTACCAAATCCCATGGTCAGTTTGCAGTCCCTATCTTACTTGGCACAGATTCACCACTCCTTCTCCAAGCACTCCCTTCACTTAATTTGATATAATTGGAGCTCTTCTTAGTTCTCCTCCTACCCAGTCAGCCATACACGTGTTTAAAAATCCTCTTTGCCATTCTATGTCTTTTGAGTGGTGAGCCATGCACTTTTGGTCTCCTCTGCTTGTTGTGCTTCACCTCCCTAGCCGCTAAATGCTAGAGAACCCAAAGAACAGTCCTGGAACTGCTTCTTCAACACTACTTCTTCCCTAGGTGGTTAAATCCCAAACCATAACACTGTATATCATCTATATATGATGACTTCCTAAACTCTGGATTCATATCTTCAGCCACCCACTTGCTATCTCAATGTGGGTGCCAAAAGTAATTTCAAACTTCACATACAAGGGGGAATATGGAAAAAAAACAGAATTCTCTTTAGAGGCCAAGCCCCTTGTAGTACAGCCTTCCTTTGCCAGGTAAGTGTTCTAGGAATCCATCAATATCCATGCACCAACTAGCATTGTTGTGAGAGGCTACAGTGAAATTTTTCAGCTTCAGTGAAAATTTTTTGTTTAGATTCTTTCAACACACTTACCCATTTCATCATGATGGGAGATTTATGAGCACACTTGCTCACACCATGCTAAGTGTTCAGCAGTTTTTGCCAAAAGTGGCATGACCCTCGCATCCCGCCCTCCCTATTCACCCAATCTCACACTTAGTGACTTTTTGGGGGGATTTCCTGGGATGAAAAAAGTCCTCAAAGAGAAAAGTTTTGCCAATGTGGAAGAGATGAAACAAAAAGTGGCAGAAGCACTAAAAGTTATCAACATTGACTAGATCAAAAACTGTTCTGTGCTGTGGAAAAAGCATCTCGAAAAGTGTATTGCACCAAACAGAGAGTACTTTGAAGATGACTGAAGTTTAAACATGTGAGAATAAATACACAATTTTTATAAATAAATTCTGGGTTTTGGGGGGGATCCCCTTCATATCCTAAATCCCACTCTTTTTCTGCCAAACCTATTCTCACCATTTCAATAAAGTGCAAATTCATATTTTCAGTTACAGACACAAAAAGCTTGAACATCACATTGAGTCACCTCTTGCTCCCACATCCCATATCCAACCCAACCACCAATTCTGCCCTCTGCTCCTTGAAGGTGTGTCCTGAGCCCAATCACTTCTCATCACTTCTACTATGCTAGCTCTGGTCCAGGCCACTGTCTGTTTCCGCTCGCCTCATTTGGTCTATTCACAGCAGAGCTGCCAAAGGGGTCTTTTCAAAATGGACAACAGATTATGACACACCACTACTCAAACCCATCAAGTGTTCTCCATTTTACTTAGAGGGAAAGCTGCATAATCTTGGAACCCATCTTCTCTCTCTCTCTCTCTCTCTCTCTCTCTCTCTCTCTCTCTCTCTCTTCCTCAATCTCTCTCTCTCTCTCTCTCTCTCTCTCTCTTCCTCAATGAGTCTCTCTCTCTCTCTCTCTCCTCTCTCTCTTTCCTGACTCCAGCCAAATGAACCTTGTTTCTAAAAGCATCCTCCCACTCTCTGCCTAAAAAAGTCTCTCCCCTCAGATATCATATGGCTCATTCTGTCAATTTCTTCAGGTTCATGGTCAAATGGCATTTATCAGGCCTCACCCGACCACCCCAATAAAGCAGCAGCCCACCAACCATTTAACTCTTCTCAAATGGATGCTGAAGCCCTAACCTCCAATATCTGTGAATGTGACCTTATTTGGAAATAGAATCTTTGCAGATGATCAAGTTAAGATGAAGTCATTAGGATGGGCCCTAATCCAATATGACCGGTGCCCTTATAAAAAGGAAAAATTTGGACTCAGAGCCAGAGACACAGGGAAGATGCCATGTGAAGGTTGAAGTTATGCTGCCACAAGCCAAAGAACCAACAGAAACAAGGAGAAAGGTCTAGAACAGACCTTTTCATAGGAACTTCAGAGGGAAAATGGCTCTGCTGACATCTTGATCTCAGACTTCCAGCCTCCAGAACTGTGAGACAGTATATTTCTGTTGTTTAAGCTACCTAGTCTGTGGTAGTCTGTTTCAACAGCCTAATACACTAATACAATTCCATTTCCTTTCCCAGATTTATTTCTTTTCTGTAGAGCATACAATCATCTGATACTTCATTTTATTTCATTTTATTTTATTTTTGTTTATTGACTGCCTTTACTAAGAATTGTTTCTTTACAAGAGATAGGAAGGAACTATATTCTCTACACAAGAAGGAAATGTCCCTTTCTCTCTCTCTCTCTCTCTATCTCTCTCTCTCTCTTTCTCTCAGATAAACAGAGAGATATCTCTCTCTCTATCTCTATCTATCTGAGAGAGATATCTCTCTGTTTATCTGAGAGAAAGAGAGAGAGAGAGAAAGAGATGATAGGAGAATTCTGAGCTGGTAAATTCTTCCTGGCCCATATATAGCAGTATATCTTCACACTTCTACACTTCTATATTCCCAGACTCTCAAAGACTTGCTGCTGCCATGAGGGAATAAATGAATTTCTTCAACAGAAATTGCCTATTCTGTGCAAAGAACTCAGCTGAGCACCGTGTCATTATGAATAAGACAAAATAAATGTGTGTAGAGGCAGAGATACACTTTTTCTCATACTTTATGATTTACCTAGCCTTGGTATTTTTCTAAATTCCTTAATAATTAGCCTGATGAGCCTTCCTCAAGCAGCCATACCTCAACTGTTCTGGGCTTTCAGACTGCTTCATGAAACAGTTTCGCTGTCTTGTGAAGGTGAAACGTGGTCCAAGAACGCCCTTATTTTAAATTTAAATGATGTGACAGGACATTGTGTGAGCACACTAGTCTCAATTACTTCCTTTTCATTCCTGTTGAATCTTTAACCATTCCTCAATGAAACTGTCACCCATCTTACCCACATCTTATGGACTTAAAGGGTTTTTCTCAACCCTGCTCTCTTTCTTTTTTTTTTTTTTAATAAAAGTGTAGTCTTTGCCTGCAAATTTCCCCACTCTCATCTTTGCTAGAGCACCAGCCCCTTCATTTCTTGAATTCCCTGAAGATTAGCAGATTAAGATTCAAAGATGAGAATCTGGTGAAAAGAAAATACTTTGATATAAATTTGATAAAGAATAAAAGAAATGTTGCAAGCCTTTTTCCATTACTGTTTCTTCTCAACTGTACTGCAAGTGTGCTGCTTAGTTCCTACACTCCTTGACAATTCTGGGAAAATCAAAACTTAAATCAAAAGGACTCAGAAAGTTTCCAATTTTGAAGTCAATTAGCTTGAGTCAAATATCATAATTTTTTTTCTTTTCCTGGCTGAGAAATCATCAAAGTGTCTAACCAAAAGAAAAAATCCCTGTATAGTCTCAATGAGGCATTCTCAGAATCAAACTCAAACATGTTCCCTCCTCCATGCAGTCTTCCCAGGTTGCATCTGGGTTGAAGGTTTCTCCCTCCTTGATATGCCAAGGTCGCTGAGTTTGAACACCTTGGATTCAACAACATCTGCTTTGGCCATTGTTTTCCTCTACATGGCATATTGCTCTAATTATAATTATTTTATTATTTTTAAATAGTAAAAGCTACAAAAGATAAAGTTACTACACTTTTAAATATTCCTCACCATGCCTCATACAGCACACAATAGACTTCCAATAAGGAATATTTGATAGATGAGCACAAGAATAGAAAAGGTACATCTGAAAAAAAAAACAAAACAGATAGCTTAACCATCTCAGAAAAACCAAACCATATTCGGAATTTGGGCTTCCCCAAGGGGAGATATTCTTACTATTACTCTAACATTCACACTTTTCTCAGAATCCATGGCATTTGTGCTTAGCTCATTTATCAAAGAAGTTCCACAAGCACAAATTTCAGAGGACTCTCCTAATTAACTATTTTGGAGAAAAAAAATATATTTTATGCTATATTTTTTGCAAATGCCTAAGTTTTTCAAGTGCTATAACAAGCAGCCTCTAATCACAGAGAAGCATAACTGGTTCTAGCTTCCCTGAAGCAGCAACAACTATGGCCAAGTACTGAGGTTAATCTGGGACTTCTAGCCTTACCATGTAAGGGAGTGAAAGAATCCCAACCAGGAAAAAACCAGTCTCTATAGGGTAGATTTCCTTCCTTGTTCATGCCTGGAGTCTCAATTCTGTTCTCCTGGCTGAATTATGTTTCTTTTAGGAGAAAAACATACCTACCAAACAGGTCAGTAAAAAAAATTAGGCTCATTGGTATTATTCACAATAGCTAAAACATAGAAGTAATTCAAGTGTCCATCAATGGATAAGTGGATAAGCAAAATGTGGGGGATGTGTGTGTGTGTGTGTGTGTGTGTGTGTTATTCAGCCTGAACAAGAAAGGAAATTCTGATACATGCTACAATATGGACAAAACTTGAGGACATTATGCTAAATGAAATAAACCATCACAACACACACACAAAAAAATCATTGCATGATTCCACTTACATGATGCATCTACAGTAGTCACATTCATAGATACAGAAAGTAGGATGGTGGTTGCCAGAAGCTGAGGGTGGGATAAAATGTAAAATCAGTGTTTTTTTAGGTACAGAGTATCAGTTTAGGAAGACGAAAAAGTTCTGGAGATGAATGATGGTGGTGGTTACACAACATTATAAATGTCCTTAAAACCACTGAATTGTACCTTTGAAAATGGTTAACATGGTACATTTTGTTTTCTGTATTTCAACACAATTTTAATTTGTTTTAAATTGGGTTCAGGAAAAAATAATTTGTGAGCAGAAGAGATATCACAGATGAACTCACATTTTAGTAGCTTGACCAGACCTCCAAAGTCAAGTAGAAGAACAACAGCTGGGAGTGTTAAGGAGCAGTTCATTCCAGGAAAAAGAAGAGCAAAAGAGAATGAAACTTGCTCAGGGACCCATTGAAGTCTGTGTAACTAGTGTAGATGGTCTGCAAGGAGAACTCAGGGGAGAAAAGAATGGAAAAATGCACCCAAGAGCGTGTGGAAGACTTTTCATAGGAGTTTATGCTTCCCTTTCTGAACTAGCTGCCTGCCCAGATCGCCAAGACATCCACGGGTGCCCTATATGTGATTTCACATCTCTTAAAGGAGCCACAATTCAGTTTGGCCTAAGAGAGAATGAATCTGAGTCAGCCGTACTTAGAAAATACTGTTGCCTCTACTATTACACAGAAGAGTCTTTGCTTGGTTCCTGGTTTCCCTTCTACCAGGTCTAGGAAGCCTTCCCTGCTGCCCACACTTTACCAAATTACCCTGGGTGGCTCCTTCCAAGAACTCTGAGATATGGCAAAGACTGTTGCTCCAGGTAGCCCTGTTTAGACCCCTGAAAGGAAAGCATTAGGGCAGATCTCTTGGCAGAGAGCATGGCTATTTTTGCAGCAACCTAGGGGAAGAAGGGCAGGCTGTCCTCTGGAGGGAGCAGATGGGGGCCCCTGGCAGGGGGCCGACAATAAGCAAGACCTTCGGAGCATACACTGTTAGGATCCAACTTTCCCAAAGGTTCGAATATCGGTTGGAAACCTGATATTCTCCCTGCTTTAAACCACCATCTTCCTTGGCATATTTACTGATATTGCACTGTTTTGTAATTATTTAATACCACCTAGCTCTCTTCTCAGTCTGTAACTTCCTTAAAAACAGTGGCTGCAGCCGGGCTCGGTGGCTCAGCCTGTAATCCCGCGCCTTTGGGAGGCTGAGGTGAGTGGATTGCCTGAGCCCGCGGGTTCGAGACCCGCCTGGGCAGGCGAGACCTCATCTCTACAATAAATCAAAAAATCAGCCGGGCGTGGTAGCGCATGCCTGTAATTCTGGCTACT
>NW_007233397.1:60449-85549 GCF_000164805.1 Carlito syrichta | reverse complement strand
GTCGAGGCTGCGGTGGCCGGAAGCGGCCACTGCACTCCAGTCTGGGCGACAGAGTGAGACTCCGACTCAACATAAATAAATAAATAAAACAACCAGTGGCTGCTTCTTTATCTTTGTATTCGTCCAGCAAAATACTCTATAAAGTCCATGAATGAATGAATGATCTCCACCTTGAGGATAGTTTTTTCTTGCTAATACTATCCTCTCTAATAAAGATCTTACATTTACACAGCAGACAAACTTTTTAAGTGGAAGTATACATGGTCTTTCCAACAGCTGATGTCCCTGAGGTAAGGACACCCAAGACTCTCACATCATCCGATTGGGATGCAGCAATGTGAGGAAACTCTAGAATGCTCAGGAGGTTCTGCAACTGAACTCAGAAGACACTGTCCCCAGGTAGGGTGTTTGGAACACTTTCAGAGCATTCAGGATCTTCAACTATTACTGTTGACTGAATAGCCTCATTGTTTACATGTCAAATCTCAAAAGATGCTGCCACTGTATCTTGGTTTTACTGACTTACTTTTTGGTTGTTTCGTTTTGCCCGTTTGCTTCCTCTCGAGCCTAGTAGCTAAAAGATGAGTAGCTGTTACCTAATAATGATGATGATGATGACAATGCCACTGCTGCTGATCATGATAGCTCACATTTATTAAACACTTGCTGTATGCCAGGCACTCTGCTAAATGTTTTGCATAATATTATCTCATTCATTCCTAACGATAATATTAAGAAGCTGCTATTATTATCCCTACTTTGCAGAAGAGAAAACAGGCATAGGAAAATTATATAATGTGCCCAAGCTAGTAAGGAATGGATTTTTATATGGTTTAGTATGGTTCAAAAATTTTCTAGGCTAGACTTCATAAGCCAGATGGAAAGTTTCCCTTGAGCTGGAAAGTCCTTTCTGACAATATTATGTCCATCTTCTGATACAAAATTGCATAATTCATTAACCAATAAGGCAGAGAGTACTGCTTAGAGATGGGCTGTGGAGTCAGACAACTGTGGGTTCAAGCCCTGACTCTCATTTAGTAGCCTGTTAGTCTCTCTGAAACTCCATTTCCTCACCCATAAAGTATAAATAAAAACTCTATGTGATGATTGAATGAGACAATGTATAGAGAGCATTTGGCATATAATAAACAATTATTACATGTTATCCATTAACTTCATTCTCATTGGTGCCTGAACATATGAGAAATGACACTGTAGATTCTGGATAAGAAAATTTCAAATGAGTAAGCTTCTATGACCCAGGCAGGTGGAAAAAATCAAGATACTTATCCATGAAACACCTCAGCACTCCAGAAAGGTGGCTCTCATTATTTACTGTGGTTTTGTTGATATAATTTATGACACTCAAAAATGGGAGCTTACTGAATTATCTCTGACAACAAAAGAAGGCAATCAAAGAAATAGGCCCACAGGGCTGCACAACTGCAGGATATTCTTCTCAGAACTTGTGTGCACCGTGATTGCCTATGTGAATGGCATCGCCTGGACTTGAGCAATTCGGTGGGCCTGCCAATAAACCTTTGCTCACCTCCTCCTGTAGTTCATTTGTCCTCCAAAGGCTGATCACCTTAGGTAAACCAAGGTTGGACAGAAACTACGATTTGAGCCCCAGTTTCACAACTGACTGGGTGTTTGAACTTTACCAGTTTATTTAGCTTCTCTGAGCTTTGTGTTATTTATCTTAACAATAGAGATTATCACAAATGTCACATACAGGTGTTGGGAGGATTAAATGAGGTGTTGGGAGGTGTACAGGTGTTGGGAGGATTAGACTTTGTAATAGGACCCCTAAGAGTCTGGTAATGATACCAGTGGTTCTATCAGAGTAGTGGTGATTCCATCAGAGTAGTTTGTGTTGTTTGTTATTCCAGTGTTCAATACAGGATCCTTTCACCAGAAAGATTCTGATTCTAAATGATGCTGAGTTCAAAGCTGGTCTTGCAGGTGAAACATCATGGTCATAGTAAATGTTATCTTTATAAGATCCCATCTTTTCCCACACAGCACCATCCTTTTAATTACAATAAATTACAAATTTTAAATAATTATAATAAAACTATGAAACATGTACTATACAATACATATTAAAATTGCCATATATAAAACTATACATAAATACATTTTAATTATGAATAAAGTCCCCCAGAGTGTTTCCCGCAACGAAGTTCCTCCAAGTATGAAACACACTGTTGTGTTCTCTCCCTATTCTGTCTTGAGTCACTTAAGCAAAGAAGACAGGCCCCTTGGTAACCCTGCAGCATGTCAATGACTGCCACTCCCAGTGTCCCTGCAGCCTTCTGACTTCCCCCAGTTTTAGCTCAGAAATTAGGTTTGTAAATAAAGGTGCCATTAAGGAACTCTGCTTACCTCTGCTGTAGCAAAGGACTTGCTTGGAAGGGGACACCCAGAATACGTGCTCTGCCCAAGGACAAATCCTCAGCGGACTAGCTCCTCCTCCAAGAGAATCTTCTTGATTCTCCAGGTCCCTGGTGTTGTTGCTGCTGCTTCTCCCTAATACCCCCCTCAAATGCAAAACACAGCTTCATCTCTTCTGGTTACAACCTTAGCAGCATGACTAAGACAACACATCAGAGACAAATGTGAGTTTAGAAAGTGTGACTGATACCCAGACCCACCTTCCAAAATCACCTCTTTTGCTCCCACGTATTACCAAATTGCCCCTGCTGATGGCACTCCCACAGTTGATGTTTCTTGGACTTGCAGACTTCGATTTTTCCAGAATGTCCCTCGTTCCTTTCAGAATTGTAATTGTACTTTTGTACTTTTTGGAGGAGTCAAGATTTTTCACAGAACTCCTTCTGCACTGATCTTGTAAATCACATTGGGGGGGTTAAACCTGTCTAGTCATATTTGAGCAACTTATCCTAAACAATTAAGATATTCTTAATAAAATGATGCTAGTAGTTAATTGTATGGCTATTCTTCATAAGATGTACATTTCTCTTCATCTGTAGGTAAAAGATAATTAAGACACATTCAACAGAAGAATAGTGACATGTCCGAAGACATTAATTTCAGGATATACTTAAGTATATGGTACTATACTAGAATCTCTGCTACTAAAATAGAGTCTAGATATGGGTTGTTACTGTTACTTCACAACTTCTGGTTTGTAATTTTAGCACTTACCAGAGTCTAGCATTCATTTAGGCAGTGTTGTAACTGGAGTACACTGCCACCAAGTGGTAGTCAATGCCATGCTCACATTAAATGCCGCACAGTTGCGTTTTCTCAATTAATCAGCCTGTCCCCGCCCCCACCCCACCCCCTCCTCCTGTTTTCTCTGCATCTTAATCAGGGTCCCCACTGGACTCCAGCTTGGGAATAGTTTCAGGGACTGCACTGACACCTGCCCAGGTAAATAAAAACCCATACAGCCCTTTCCTCTTAGACTAACAAGAAACTTCAGGAGAATTTTCTGAGGAAGGGACAAAGGGACACATAGGGGAGAGATGGAGTTAATGATGGTGAGTAGGGAAGGACTGGAAACAAAACAGCGATAAGGCAAGGGCAGGCTGGGCACGGTGGCTCAAGCCTGTAATCCCAGCACTTTGGGAGACCGAGGTGAGGAGATTGCCTGAGCCCACAGTTTCAAGAAATAAACATAATCTGTGCGTGAGATTAACAACCTATCTATTCAACAAAATATACAAACTAGAGATTGACTACCTTTGAAAAGTAGCATAATATTATAAACATTCTAAGTTTAAAGCAATTCCAGAAGGAAAGATATATTTGTGGTAACCACTATCATTTAATTACATGCAATTATTGAGCACCTACTGCTGGTTTTAAGAAAAGGTCTTAAAAACAAGCAAGATCATAGCCTCTGAACTTCAGTAATTAATTAGTCATGCACACAAATAACTAGTTCACAGCTCAGCACACATACCCAAGCATACCAGTCTCTGTGTTAGAATGTAAGAAGGCATATACAAAAGGAACTTGGAAAATGCTATGAGAACACAGAGAAAGATATGATTTATTCAGACTACAGAATTCAAGGACGTATTCCCTAGAATAGTAATCCCCAACCTTTTTGGCATCAGGAGCCGGTTTTGTAGAAGACAATTTTTCCACGAAAAATTGGCGGGGTGGCTTTGGGATGATTCAAGCACATTATATTTATTGTGCACTTTATTTCTATAATTACATTGTAATATATAATGAAATGATTATGCAACCCATCATAATGCAGAATCAGTGGGAGCCCTGAAATTATTTTCCTGCAACTAGATGGTCCCATCTGGGGGTGAGGGGAGACAGGATACCTGAAGTGTGTTGCTTATGTCCAGTCTGCTCCATAATCTCATTTCGGTTGCTGTCACGTCAGATAGCCCTGCTTCACAAAGATAGGACGTTGGAAATTGAAGTAGGCTTTTCAGTGCTTTTGCAGCAATCTCAGGATATTTCACATAGACTTTAAACCAGAATGTATGAAGATTTGAAGTTGTCTCAAACATACTTTTAAGGCTAGCATCATTTGCAATCTCAAGCAATTGATTCTCTTCTAGTACGCACAAAGTTGATCCACCTGGCTTATTCACAAATGGGTCACAGATCCATTTCTTCCCAGTTTGAGGGTCTTTTGTAGTTGGGAAGTAATGATCAGGGTCCTTTGAAAGTTGAGCTAGGTGGATCATGTACCAGCTGGGAGAAAGAAGGCCCTGACTCAGCCTATTTCAAAATCTCTGCTAATGTTTGAAACATGTAAAAATCCCAGGGTTCACTCGTCACCTTCATAATTCCAGTTTGGCTTTGAATGTAGCCACTTTATCTGCTGACTTGGACATAGTTGTCGTTCTACCCTGAAGTGACAGATTGAGTTCGTTCAGCAAGTTGAATATGTCACACAAGTAAGCAAGTTTTGTGACCTAGTCTGTGTCACTGAAATGTGCTGGCAGTGGTGACTGTTTTTCTAAAAGAAATCTTTGGAGTGGCTCTTGTAACTCAAAAACTCTGGCCAGTGATCTATGTTTAGAAAGCCACCTCACTTCTGTGTACACGAGAAGATATGTGTGCTCTGCATCCATCTCCTCACAGAACTGTGTGAGCAGGTATGAGTTGAACCCTGAACTTGTTTTCCTGCAACTAGACAGTCTTATCTGGGAATGATGGGAGACAGTGATACCTGAAGTGTGTCACTTGTGTCTGGTCTACTCCACAATCTTGTTTTGATTTTGTTGTTTCTGTTCTTCGTGTTCACTTTTTTTTCTTCTGAAAGACTCCAAATGCTTGTGGAGTTACTTTAATGTGGTTGGTAGTTTGAATCACATCCTGCAAAATGTTGTTAAGTTCAGGTGACATTTTTCAGCTAACCAGCATTTCTCTACGGATAGCCCATTAGAAGTAAACTCTTTAACTCTAGTGAAACCAGAAAACTGTCCAGTTGCTCCATCCATGCATATAGCAACATAAATGACCGATTCAGTTTTCCTGGTAAGTGATCATTCAATGACTTGAATAGCTCTGCAGCTGTGGCTTTGGTTGGCAACAAAAGTGTACATAACATATCCTCATTCACATCTTCTTGAAAAATATATAGCATGACAACAACCATTGTTGCCTTGTTGTCAACATTGGTGGACTCATCAGTCTGAATTGCCTACCGTGACTCATTAATCCTCCCTAGTAATTGTGCCTCAATATCTTCTATTATCTCACCAATTCATCTAGTTATGATGCTAGCTGAAAGAGGAACACAGGCCACCTTTTGAACTGCAGCCTCTCCTAAACGTTCCTGACAAATGGCCTTAGCAGCAAGCAGGCGTGACTCTTCACCAAAAGTAAAGAGCTTCTTAGATTTAGCAATGTGGTTAGCCACTAAGAATGATGCTCTCAATGCAGACACCTTTGATGAAGTGATTTTCCTCGAAAAATTAGGGGAATTGTTTTGGGATGATTCAAGCACATTATCTTTTTTTTTCCAAGCACATTATCTTTATTGTGCACTTTATTTCTACTATTATTATATTATAATATATAATGAAATAATTATACACCTAACCATAATGCAGAATCAGTGAGAGCCCTGAACTTGTTTTCCTTCAGCTAGATGGTCCCATCTAGGGGTGATGGGAGACAGTGATACCCGAAGTGTGTTGCTTGTGTCTACTCTGTAATCTCATTTTGGTTCTATTCTTCATGTTCACATTTTTTTTTTTTCTTTTGAAAACTCCAAATCCTCGTCTTTTAATGCAAGGTGCTTAGTTTCCATGTGACGAAGCAGATTTGAAGGTTTCATGGCTTCAGTGGATAGCTGATATATTATACAAAGCGGGCTGGGAAAATGTGAATCATCTGTTGCAATGAGTCCATAATTTAAGAAAGATTCTTGGTATTTTCTTTTAAATGCAACTTTCTTTTTGTTGGTAGTCTAGAGTCTTTGGCTGTTCTCATCCTTGGGCCTTTCCCCCTTTTCAGAGACGCTCCCCAGTGACATTTGTCTTGTACTCATTTTGGCTAGGGTTAGCTTGTAGACTTACCAAAACTGTGACTGTGACAAGTGCGCAATGCAGGAAAGAAGCGCAGACTGAAGTGGTAAATAAAATAATGAGAGGGCCATGCATGGACTGAAATAAGTATTGGATTCTAACTTAAAGCCTGCCACCAGATGCAGCTGTACAACTGATGCATATCAACTCACTTGCCACTCATTGATAGAGTTTTAATATGAGTCTGCAAGCAACTGATTTATTACAGTTTCTGTGCAGTCAAACCTCACTGCTAATGTTAATCTGTATTTGCAGTTGCTCCCCAGCACTAGCCTCAGCTCCGCCTCAGATCATCAGGCATTAGATTCTCAAAAGGAGTATGCAAACTAGACCCCTTGCATGTGCAGTTCACAATAGAGTTTATGCTCCTATGAGAATCTAATGCCACCGCTGATCTGACAGAAGGCCAAGCTCAGATGGCAATGCAAGCAATAGGGAACGGCTGTAGATGATGCTTCACTCGCTTGCCTGCTGCTCGCTTCCTGCCGTGTGACCCAGTTGCTAACAGGTGGCAGTCCATGGCCCTGGGACTGGGGACTCTGCCCTGGAAGACAGAAACTTGTGCACAGCTTTGAGAAATTGGTAAGCTTTTGAAACTAAATTGACAGGGAAGGGCATTCTAGACAGAGAAATAACACCCACAAGGCACAGAAGTAGAAAGTACTTTTGGAGAAAGGTGAGTAGTTTGGTTTTCTCTGATGTGGGTGAACCTTGAAAGGTAAGCTGAAGTGGGAATATGAAGAGCCTTGAATGCCCATTAAGAAAATGGACTGTCTGTCGGATGCAATGAGGAAGGCTTTCCAGCAGAGTACTTGAATGCTCATGACTGTGCATCAGCGAGAATGATCAGCTAAAGGCTGGGCAGATAGAGGAAATGGAGTCAGGTTGCTTGAATGACACTCAAGAGGAGCACATTCTAATTTTATACGAGAATCCCAAACTCTTCTGGGTGTTGTGAGGTGTGTGGAGGGGCAAGAAGAGAAGACAAGGGAGAGAGGAAGGGAGGGCGGGAAAAAGGAGGAAAGTTTGGTGACAGCACCCAGCTATCAGCTGCTTGTTTGTGTGGACTGCCAGGCAATTGTGTGAGCATTGACCTGCCTCAAGAAGAATTCCTCAAAATTGATTTCTGGAAGATACTGGATCCTGAGCACACAATGGCACATTTTAAACTACTTCTTCAAATGGATTTTTTTTTTGAGTCGGAGTCTCACTCTGTCGCCCAGGCTGGAGTGCAGTGGCATACTCATGGCCATCTCAGCCTTCCTGGTAGCTGGAACTACAGGCGCATGCTACCATGCCCAGCTAATTTTTGATTTATTGTAGAGACAAGGTCTCGCCAAGCAGCCCAGACTGGTCTTGAACCTGCGGGCTCAGGCAATCCACTGGCCTTGGCCTCCCAAAGTGCTGGGATTACAGGCTGAGACACTGAGCCTGGCCTCAAATGGATTTTGATACTGGTTCCAGAGACCATGACTGGAAAATAGCAATCGATGTGTCACCTTGAGATTGACAGTTTTAAAAATTCGGTGCCCTGAACAGTGAGGATGAAGTTTCTGAGGGGCAGACACACCAGTCAGCAAGTGGAGAACCCTCTTGCCTTTCACAGTTTCCATGCATGCAGCTGTGTCTGCAACCAGAAGCTCAATCAAAAGCCAAAAAAGTCACTATTTTCCCCTGGGTATCTACCAGTGGGAGAATGGAAGCAAGGTTGTTTTAGATAACAGAAAGATCTAGAAGCCAAAAGGCTTTCCTGTGATCTCCTCCAGTGTAATCACACAATGGTTGGTACCTGCTGAAACCCAGCAGGACCATGCCAGACCTGGAAACACAACACACACTGAACATTTGTCTACAGCAGCCTTACTGAATTCTTGGCTAAAGAAAATGAAACAGGCCAGGCGTGGTGGCTCGTGCCTGTAATCCCAGCACTTTGGGAGGCCAGAGCAAGAGGATTGCCTGAACCTAGGAGTTCAAGACCAGCCTGGGCAACAGGCAAGACATCATCTCAAAAAAAAGTGAAACAAAGCCATACTCAGGTTTTCTGAACTTGGTTGAAGACACCTTGGCAGAGGAAGAAATACGTACACACTCCTCTTAGAGAGCTCATGGTGTGGGTCCCTGAAAGGGCTCTCCGTGAGGCAGGGCCTTTAAGAAAGACAACTGTAGTCAGACACTCAGATCTGCCTGAGTCATGTGAGCTTGCCACATCACTCACCATCTCTCAGCCTCAGTTTCCTCATCTGCAAAAATGAGAGTCAGAACATTACAGTGCAGTGGAGCTGTGAGGACTAAACAAGAAGGTGCAGTATTGAGGGATAAGCCCTCAATAAAGTGAGCTTCACGTGCATGAGGGATTCATTACACCCAGGTGATGTCAAAATGGAAGTGGGACTGGGGTCTGGCGGGCCAACGCCCTACAGCATTGCTACACTCCAACAGATAGACTCTGAAGAAACTACCAGGTTGGGGGTGACTTTTTGACACACATTATCAACTTTTCCACAAACAGTATCTGCCCGGTGTGCATGTAAGGGGTAAGGCAAGGAGGATATAGTGATGAAGTATATCATCATAGTCATATCCCAGGTCTTTGGTCTTTATCTGCTTTTGTATATCAAGGCCCAGGCAGAGGTGTGTATAGAGCATTTGTACATCAACCTCCTCACCCTTTGAGTTCTTTTGAGATTTCACAAAGGGTATCTCCATGCAGTATACCCAAGTCCAGTCAGCAGATACCTAATTCAGCCATTTTCCCACTTTCGCTCAGTGAGGGAGAGAACTGCATGAGGGGACCCGCATGTTATACACAGGCAGATTGTCTCCTTAGGTCACTGCCTACATCCAACAACCAGGCTCTACCGCAGTGGGGGCCAGTGCTTTCCTAGGAACTCTAGTGCCCCTAAGGTAGAGTAAAAATGCTCATGAATACTTTGACCCTCCTCCTAACCAGAGGTAGGCTTACCTCCTCAGACCTGGAATCTAGACTGGCCTGTGACTACTTTGACCAAGAGAGTGAAAGTGACTTCATTCCAGTCTGCAGCAGGACTAGCAGCTTGTGCCTTGGCCTTTGGGAGTCCTGAGCCGCCATGTTGAAGCCTAATTACCCTGCAGGAGACACCGCATGGAGAGGCTCAGAGATGGAGAGGGACTCAGTTAAGCCAAACTTTCCAGCCTTCCCTGCCAATGTGCCAGGGATGAGAATGACACCAGATTGGACCAGACTAGCATTGGCTGGACACCATGAAGTGCCCCAACAGACACCACATCAGGCAGAAGAATCGCCCAGCCACCTCCTGCCCAACTTCCTCACTCACAAAACCATAAGGACTAGTAAAATGGTCACCGTGTGAAGCTGCCGAGTTTTGGAATAGACTGCTACAGAGCAACAGAGGGTCAAAATAGCCTTTCTTCCTGCTTCAGTGTTCTGCTATTTCTTCCCAGCACTAAAGCATCATTTGTGTCCTGTCTCCTTTAAGATCTTAGGTAACAGCTATTGTGAATAGTGCTGCAGTTACCTAAAATCTTAAAGAATATTTACCATAATACTATAAGAAAAGTATTGACAGTCACGGGATACTACTGGGGTTGGGGGAGATACAATGTCAACAAGGGTACCTGATCTCAAGCCAGGCAAAGTGGGGACCAAAGCGTGGCTCAAACTTTACCTGTATGATGTCCACATGTATACCTAATCCTGAATTATACCACCTATCTTTAAAATAAAATTAAATTTTTTAAAAAGGAATTAAATCTTGGGAGAAAAAATATTTTAGGTAACTGAGGTCTCACATCCACAACCCACATTAGAGAGCCACACCTTCCCTTCACATACCCCAAACATGGGGAGATTGGGCTAGGAAATAAATATAAATAACATGCTCTGTTCTCGGAATTACTCCATTTCTTCAACACTATTAAAGGCAACAAAGAATGTGCCTGTGACCCTTGTACTCACTCAGAATCAGTTTTCTCACTGGAAAGTCCTCAGACTCTCAAGCAAAGGCCCCCACGGGAAAGGGCTTGCATCTCAGCAGAGAACACAGCCCCAGGTTAAGCTGGAGCCTCGCTATACTTAATTTTCTGTCCATTAGCAAGGGAGGGGGTTCCTGACAATGCCTGAAGCTTTGTCTAGATCCTGGGAAGTTGCATTTTCCACCCATCTCTCTTGTAAGAGAGAGAGACACCTTGTAGGCCTCTCTCCTCCCAGGATGTGTCTGGATTTCAAGGACTTGAAAGGGTGCTGTTAGCACAATCCAGGCCTAGGGTTTTCAATAGGTTTTGGCACATCAGCTGAACACGTTGGAATATTGTCAACACAGATCCTGGAGCCACTCTGGGCTGTGCACGGGGGCAGCAACAGGTCAGATAAGATCTGTTTGGCATTCTGCATGCTGAGAAAGAAGCATGAAGTCCCCTCAATCTGATTCTTTTGCATTTCAAGATAAATTGGAGATATAGGTAAACAAAGGGTCTTTTTGTTTGGTTTTTAACAGGAATTTAGATACACAACTGGATGTCAGATTGGCTCCATTTTGGAATTCAGAGCCTAAAAATTTATTATCCTAGAACATGTTGGCATTTCTGTGGGACTTTTTTCCCCCCTCTTCCCATTAGAACATAGAAATCCATGGGACCTTTTGTTGTACTTTATTTTATTATAAAGTTGTGAGGTATAAGTCAGGATTGGGTACACAAGTAATCTACATGCAGGTGAAATTTGGACCTCCAACTGGTCCTCACTTCCCCTGGTTTAGAACCAGGTACCCTTTGTGTTGTTATGTGCTCTCTCTCCCCTTCACCCCCGCCCCCAGTAGTGTCCCGAGACTGCTGATCCCTCCCTTGTGCTATTGTGATTAATGTTCAGGTCCCACTTATTAGTGAGACCATGTGGTGGTCATTTCCTTGTTTCTGTGATAGATCACTGAATATGATTGTTTCTAACACCATCCAATTTGCTGTGAAGTTCATGATTCTGTCCTTCTTTGTGGCTTCATAATAAGGAACCCATGGGACTTTTAAAGTTTTTATGCTTTGCTCTCAAATCAGTGTATGTGTTCATTAAGAATCAATACTCAGTGACAAAAACACACACCTTCTATAAGATAATGGAGATTCGGCAACATAAGGAATGACATAGTTTGTACTAATGCTATATGAACATTACAGAGGCTTGTCATTTTTACAATATGTTTTAGTTACTTGTCTCAACAATGTGGTAAGGTATATATTATTTCCCTGTGGATTACAGGTAGACAACAGGAGACCACAAAAATTGTGACCAAAATAATAAATGGCAGAAATGGAACTCAAATATGGTTTTTCTAAAGCCACATTTCTGTGCTCTTTTTGTGCCCCTTTCTACCTGTAGTGAGCATATTTTATTTTTGCCTACTCACAATTTACACAATTTCTTTTGTTACTAGCCCTCTATTTTCCTCTGGGAAGCCACCCCCTTTTTATGGGGCAGTCTTTATGAGAATGTCCATCAAAGTTCCCCCATCTCAAACCCTGTGGCAAAGGATTTCTCCCTCTCCAGAGCCTGACACCTGACTCCTAGATATAGAAAACACTGGGGCAGGATGTTGATGCCCCAGTGTTTCTCTGCCCTTTCAGAGCCCTGGCAGCTGCTTTTCCTTTCCCTGTGAGCTTCAATCAGCCATTTGGGTGCTATTGCTCGCAACCACAGAATCTTGATACCTTGTCCCAGTCAAAAGTACAGCTCATTGCAGCATATACCACTTTAATTTCTAATGCTTTAATTTTTAATATGAAAGGTGAATAACATGAAATATAATATTCACTAATCACTATACGGGAAGATGTTGAAATATTTCTTGTTGTCTTAGTTTACAGCTGGGATCAAAAAGTGGACAAAGAGATATAAGGTATCATATATTCTAAAAAGAACACCACCAATCAGAAACCTCCCTCAGAGCTCACTATGAGACAATCAAATTGGCTTTATTAGCTGTGTCTTTTATTTTCTGTATTGAGATGCTTTGGAATTGTGGAGTTTTGCTGACCCTGGAGGGACTGCCCCTCCCAGGATTAGCTAATTTCTAGACACAGTAACTGACTCACCCTGAACATGTCTTTCAAATGCAAACCAACCAATCCAGAGCCCACATTTCCAATCACCTCATCTACGGGCCCTCACACTCCAAGTCACTCTCCACCTGCCCTTAATAGCCCCAGAGCTGTGTCCCAGACAACTAGGGACAGACCCTATACCCCACAGCCCTGAAACTATTTAAATGAGCCAATTTTAAATCTGTTTACACTGCCTCGCCTGTTCCTTCTGTAGAAACCACAGTAAAGGTTCTTGTCCTCTTGTGCTTCTCTCCCTGGGCCTCCTAACCAACCCTGGTGCTTCCTGTTGTTACCCTGTGTGGCGTGCAGCACCTTCTATTTCTAGGGACCCGAGTATAATTAACTTCTTCCTTCATGACAATCATCTCCCTGTGTGTCTTATCCTACCTGCTTAAAACAAACCCTAGATACCCTTAAAACACTGGGTCTTACTCCACAGACACTCCCTATGAAGCCCCCCTTTAAAAGAAGAATGAGGGTGAGAGGAGAATTCTCAACAGCCTCATGATAAGCAGTGGCTTTCCCCTTTCCTCCGCAGAGTCAAGCAAGAGGGAACTATCCAAGATGATCTCTTAACAGGAGTGATGGGGGTCTGTAGCAAGGGAGACAGGCATTCCATTCTCTAGTTGGAGATCCCAATCCTTAACAGACTTGCTAACAGGAGAAAAAGGAGCTGGAGGGGAATGGGAGCTTGGGAGGGGGCGGGGTGGAGCAGCCTTTAGCCCACTGGCATGGCCAGGATGCGTAAGTTTCCCATGGGTTGAGTGGATACTGTGGAATGCCGCTGGGCTCGAGCCATCTTTCCGGTACCCCACCAAGAAGGCTGCCTGCCAGGCGAGCGGATTTCAATAATGGAGCTGACCCGAAGAATGGACATCAGTTCAGAGCCAGAGTGCCTGGGTCTGGGAATTGGGCAGTGGGGAGACCCCACGGGGTCTCCCAAAGAATTCATGCAGCACCCCCAAGACAGCACAGCCAGTATTTGGACATCTGCCACACAGCACACAGCTTGTCACTGGCCAGGCAGTGTTAGCCAGAGAAGTGGCAGCAGCTCTAGAGAAGACAGCTAAGGAAAAGGGCTTGCCTAAGTGATGGTAGTGGGGGGTGGGAGAAATGGTACCTGGGACTGGGGCAGGGGTTAATGATTGGGAGGAACACAAAAGGAGTTTGTGGGGAGCTTTCTATATCTTGATCTGATTTACACAGGTGTGTTCATGAAAACTCAGTGAACATGTAATGATTTGTGTACATTTCCATTTGTATGTTGTACTCCAGTTAAGATCTATTTTTAAAACATAAAATACCCAGAATATTCCCTCTACCCAAAAACAAGACCTCCACAACCCAGTTTCTCATCCATGTCCTGTTGATTCTCAGGGTCCCTAGTCTTTCTGCTTCTCCCTTTGTATCACTCACATGTCCTCAAATCCAAAACACAGGAATTTGTTATTTCTAATCCCTTTGGGTGATTCTTTCTCAAGTTGTGGGGACATTTCTTCGCATGCATGAGCTGTTCAGCCCTCATCTAAGATTCAAGAGGACCCTTGCAAATCTCTGGAGTATTCTCTCTGTGCAACTGTCTCCTCTCTCAAACATGTGTCTGATATCCAGCAGCTTTGGCGTTCCCACATGCCCATTTCTGTCTCCTGAACTCAGGGAATCCATCAGCTTTATGGTTCTTCTCCCTATGATGCAGCTATAAACTCCCTCCAGGCAGTAAGCTGGGGCAATCAGAGGGTATATCACCTGTTTTTCACCTTCTCACAATCTCTGTCCTCTGCTATCTGATGTCCAAAAACCATTGTTCAGATATATTGTCTTTTTTTAGTTGTTTCTGGTAGAAGGGTAAATCTAGTGCTTGTTACTCCATTATGGCAAGAGCAGAAGTCTTCAGGCTTAATTTTAACAGTGAAGAGTAGCCAGAAAACTATGGTTTTTGCTCAAGATTCATTAAAAGGCAGAACAGTGAAGCCAAGGCTGGACATAAGATTGAAGGCATCATTCATTTGGATGAGGTGAAAAAAAGAACTATTTACATTTGAACACCACTGAGTGCAGGCCAATGAATAAACCTGTTATGTGCACTAACATTTTTCCAATATAGTAATACTATTTCATAATGAACATTTCTAAAATGTTGTTTATTTGCTCTTTATAAAGTTGTACCCATGTGGATGATTCTGTCCTCCATTGCAGCTTATGGGGAAAATGAAGGGCAGGTCCCTAAGCATGTCAAATCCACTGCCACTAACAATAAGAACTGACACATGCTTGGAAACCATGATGATAAATATGACGAGCTACTGTTTTTCCACATGGACGTTTAATAAAGTAAAAAGTGTGAAACTCCGAGCTTAAAAGGCTTCACTAATAGCCTTCTCTAAAAATGGGAACTTCCTTAAAGATGCCCCTTTTCTGTGTCTGTAGGCACTGCAAGAGAATGTTAGAGAATTATATAAATCCATTACAGTACAGATCCAGGTCAGCAGTGTGCAGTTAGCTCACTGGCACATCAGCATAGCTACTCTTAAAGTCATCAGTTCTCCAGCAACTCAGGACAACTAATCAAACCCTTTCTTTAGTTTTCCATACTTTCAGATTTTAAGCGATACTTACTGAGCACCTGCTAGGTGCCAGGTACTATGCTATACACATAAATATTCTCATATAGCCTCATCTTACAAATGAGAAAACCAAGTTTTACAGAGCTTGAACTGAGAGATGCTTTTTGCCAAGAAGATACAAACAATACAAGCCCTTTGATTTGATAGAGTACGACTGATAGTTGATCAAGAGGTCAATAGTAGGAGAATCATTTTTAGGAACGAAACACACATGTCTTAAATCTTTCATTTTATCTTAAAACTACACATGTGTCAGTCAATCACCAGTCATTTGACATGGGGCCAAGGACTTTGAGTAAGTTGCTGGTTGGAAGTTTTATTTCACCTTTCACCTAGAAACAGTACCCATCTGTGATACTCAGTTTTAATTTCTTTGACGTATAGTGCCAACTTATAGATATTTGTAAAACAATCTAAATTAAAAGTTCTCGGGTTTTTTTTAAACAGAGGCTTATTTGTTTATTTTATATTCCACTCTTACAGTTAACTAACCCAGATCCAAATCAATGGCATTTGTAGGTGAATTTGCTTTATCAAATTCTCCACAAAGCTTCCAATATGGTTTTGATACCATCAGCAACTCTTATTCTTCAAATTTTTTATTTTGCATGACAAGTTCTGATTACACTACCAAGTTTGAGAGTCACCACACTCAATCTTAGGGAACAAAAATAGGTGAAAGCAGAAGTGTGCATGTCAGGCCAGAGCTAACCAGTGTTTTGCTGGCATTGCCACTGTGACTTACAGAGATGATGGGGCGTATTTTTTAACCCCAGAAATTGGGTAATGAAGGTGAGTTAAGGGTGCTTCTCCTATAATAAAATAATTGTTTTGCATGTTTTGTTTGAGTCATCTGAGGAACATTCACGTGATGTCCAGTTTTATATTCAAGAGGAACATCTGACCTACAGATATTAATTTGGGAGTCTTCAGCATATAAGAAATAATTGAAGCTGTACATGAAGGCAACAGAGCCAGTGAAGAGTGTGGAGAATGAAGGGAAAAGAGAGCCAAGGTACAGATTATGTAGCCTTGACATTTCAGAAAAAAAATAAATGTTGGAAGCAGAAGAGTCATCCCTAATGGCCCTACATCTGAGTTATGGTAGCTAATAGGGTGAGTGAGCCAGGGGGCAGTCAATGAAATGTCAATATTAATCATTAATTTCCAACAAAACTAGCAAGAGTTGGAAACATTTTGATACCACAATTCACAGTTAACACAAAAGGCACACTCATAAAAGTGGGGCACACAGGTGTGGTGGCTCATGCCTGTAATCCCAGTACTTGGGAGGTGGAGGCAAGAGGATTGTCTGAGCTCAAGAGCTTGAGACCAGCCTGGGCAACATGGTGAGACATCTCTTAAATAAATGATAAATTAACTGGGCATGGTGGTGCACACCTGTGGTTCCAGCTACTTGGAAGGCTGAGGTGGAAGGATTGCCTGAACTCAGCAGGTCAAGGCTGCAGTGGCTGTGAGAGTGCCAGTGCACTCCAGTCTGGCCAATAGAGTGAGACTCCAACTCAAAAAATAAAAAATAGTGGGGCACAATCAAGCTGGCTCCCAACATCAGGACTAAAGAGTTGAACAAACACCCACTCTACATTTGATAAAGACTGCCTTCACTCTTCATTTTGGACAAAGATAAAGTTCCCACCATAGAATGAACAACAACAAAAAATCACTACATGAAACAAAAATATCTAGCAATTCAAAAGACAAGAACTAATAAACTAAAAGTATATGTTAGTCCATGAAATAAAAGAAAATTTCAGGAAAATCTCTTGGTGTTTCCAGTCTCATCTTAATCCTCTGTTTGCAAGGTAAATAAACTAACTGCTTTTGAGTGGATCTCAATAAAATTCAAGAGCGCATTGTATCTATAAGACTAGAGGAAAAACAGAAAAAAAACTGAAAGTCAGAAAAAATAATTGGAAATGAAAAATATAAACATCAAATTTTAAAACACAATGGAGGTAATGAGCAACATAATGCATACTGAAGAAAATTAATCAGGGAATTAACACCAGTTCAAGACATTCCCCTAGGATTTAAAGAAAAGAACAAAGAGAAGTTTTAACCAATGTACTAAGAAAAAAAGTACAAATATTATAAAGGAGGAATAAAAGTTATTATAATTTGAGGATTACATAATTGTACTCTTCTTAGAAAGTACCACTGTTACAATTGTAATCTAGCCAGAAAATCTAAAAGTGACAACTAAAACATGATTCAACTAATAAGATGATTCAATTAAGTTGGCTATTTATGAAATGGTTTAAAAAACAAAAAACTGAAAAACATGAAAAGCTAATTTTGAAACCATGAAAGGTAAATGAACAGTAAATATGCAAAATGCACATCATTGGTTATCAAGTAAGTGGTTATTAAGACAGTGATATAGTATTTATTATCAAATTAGCAAAAAGTAATAATTTATCTGTTATTATCAAGTATAGGGGGAAATGAGACTTTCACAAACAGGTGGTGGGAAGATAACTGCATGCAACTTTAGGCAATTATGCAATGTTTTTGTGTTTTAGAATTTTTGTATACATTTTTATCTAGCAACTCTACTACCAGGAATTTATTATATGAAAATAATAACAATTGTGCACAAATATTTAGCCACAATGATGGACATCATTGTACTGACGAATTATTGAATGGTGAATTATTGAAAACAACTTCAATTTCCAACAATAGGAGAGTCACTAAATAGATTATGGTATAGCAATATAATGGGATAACATGTACACATTAATGTAATATGGAAGAAAACATTTATTTGAAAAAGTTTAAAATAAAATATGTAAAATGACATTTAAATATTTATTTTTAAGTAATTTTGTTTTAGTTTAATGTGTCTATACATGCTCCCCAAAGAAAGACTAAAACTGTGTACACTAAAGTTGGTTGACTACCTAAGTAAGCTCTAGATAAGGCCCTGGAGCAAAGGAAATTTCCTATGCTTTTACAGTAAACGAAAACATCCACAGAGCTCTGCAGCTGAGGACTCTCATTTCTCTGCATTTTTCTTGTGTTCCCTACCTCCCATGCCTTTCCATCATCCCATTTCTCCTGGAAGTCACCAAAGTTAGGGTGTTACATTGTCAGGTACACACCACTGCTGGACATAGGAGGACAATAGGACTCAGAGCCACCTGGTTTGGTACAGTTAGTCTGAACTACACTAAATGTCTGTCAGAGGAATTTGCTTCATTCACCTGCCTTTTCCTTCTCTTGCTCAACTTGGCAAACTTTCTCTTGCTCAACTTTGCTAAAGGAAGTAGTTTATTTTTTATGCAATGCAGCCTCTGCCTGTCTCTTGAGTATTTCAGCACAGAAGTGTTCCCCATCAGTCAACTTGTCTTAGTTCAAGGCCAGAGAAGTACACGGGGGCATGATTTGAGAAAGTCCCTGGTCACAGAGTGACTGGAAAGAGATGTTACAAAGCATAGAAGCAATCTCAAGTCACTGCATTTTTTTTTAACCCTTGTTTCATCTGGATTTGCATCTGTATGAACAGGATGCTTCCACTCCAAGGCAGTTAGTTTATTTGTATTGCAAACAGATGTTTAAGATGACTCTATGTTGGCCGTCAAAAATCATTAAAGCAGGCTGGGCATGGTGGCTCACACTGTAATCCCAGTACTCTGAAAGGCTGAGGTGAGATGATTGCTTGAGCCCAGGTGTTCAAAACCAGCTTGGTCAACATAGCAAGATGTCGTCTCTACAAAAAATTAGCCAGGTATGGTGGCATATACCTGTAGTCCCAGCTACTCACGAGGTTGAGGCAGAAGGCTAGCCTGAGCCCAGGAAGCCAAGGTTATGGTGAGCCGTGATCATGCCATTGCACCCTAGCCTGGGTGAAGGAGGAAACTCTGACTCAAAAAAAAAAAAAATCATTAAAGCAGTAGGTGCAGCCATAATGAAGAACAAAATTATGCCCTTTGCAGCAACAAGGATGCTCCTGGAGACCATCATTCTAAATGAGCTATCGCAAAAGTAAAAAAATTAAATACTTCATATTCTCACTCGTAAGCGAGCTGGACACACGAGCACAAAGGTGGGAACAACAGATGCTGAACACTGCTAAAGGATGGAGGAGGGAGAAAGGATGAGGGGCACACAGACACATGCTGGGTACCAGGTCCACTATCGGGGAGAAGAGAGATCACTAGAAGCCCCAATCTCACTTACATGCCAATTTACTTATGTAGTAAATCCTCACATGTACCCCACAACTCTAAATTAAATTAAATTAAAATAACCAAACTCAAAGAAACAAAAAATAGAATGGTGGCTGCCAGAGGCTAAGGGAGAGGAAGGTGGAGACTTGCTGTTTAGTGGGTGTAAAGCTTCAGTTATACAAGATAGGTAAATTCTAGAGATTTGCTGTACAAACCTGTACCTATAGTTAATGATACAATATTGTGCGCTTAGAAAACAAAAACAAAACTGTAGGTGCTGGAGGGAAAACTCAAATCTAGTTTTTGCTTCATACCAGGAGCCCAGAGTTTGGAGTCTAAAATGTGTCACACTATAGTATGACTCTACAGAAAGATGAAAAGTGGTAAAAACAAATCAGCTAGCCTGTCTTAGAGGACAAGAGGAGAATAAATGGCCATCCCTTCATTAAATTCTTGTCATCTCATAACATCACAGCACAACTTTAACTTACTTTTGCATTTCTCATAACTCTTCTTGTGATGAGTGAATTCACATGGGCATTGGACAGACCCATTTGACACGAAGGCAGGTTTGTATGTGTTCTACACCAAGTGGAGGGAAGGGACCTTTCTGAGCCTGGAGTCAGCTTACCCTGCTCCATCAGTGTCAAAGAGAGAGCCAAACAGACTCTCAGAAAGTTGGCTTCTGCAAAAGGGTTCCTCAGGAGTGCAGACAGACAAGCAGCAAGGCTCCTGGATCTGAGATCTGCCCTTTTCCACCAACGTCAAACACGTTTCACAGCTGACCTGCCAAGTATGTGGATCCTGCTACAAGATACACAGTCTGAGACAGCACGCAGCAGCCAAAAGAGGGAATCTCCATTTAGCCTGAATTCTAGTCTATGCCCTACAGATGGACAGTGTGTATATGGACTGGCATGTATCCCAGTCCTTGACTGTGCTCTGAAAGTTCAGGATTACTTCAGAAGTAGATTGAAGAGATAAAGCAACTCCTCCAAATATGCCTTTGTTTTCCCTGGGGATTTGTAAAGTGCAGTTGATGGAGATTTGCAGGGTCAATGTCTTTATGAACGGTTTGACTGGGACAGGTCTTACGGCAACTGTATATCCACGACAGAGTACAGAGGCAACCACACTATGAAAATCTCCCTCAGTTTACGTTTTTTAAACCCCACTACATTGTTTATTGTCTTCTCTCTATTGTATGGCCTCTAGATCTGTTAGGTCAAAAGAAAGGGCAGCGTGGCATATGGAAAGAGCACTATACCAAAAGTAAGGAAATGTGCGTACAAGTCTCAGTTTTATCATTATTTTTTTCTATGGCCTTGAAAAACTCATTTTGCCTTGTTTAACTCTAGTTTTCGTATCCTTAAAATGAAAAGAGAAGGAGATAGCTTTGAGTCACAGGTCTCACACAATCTTGACATTCTGTGTTGTTGTTTTTTTTTCTGCCAACACTGTCTACTCCCATCAGTATAGTGGTGCAAAATAGCTGTAGTTTTCAAGATAAAGAGAAGCCCTTTGTAGGAGGCATAACCAAATTTTGTGTAGTAGGTAGCAGAAAGTAGTCTAGACAGTAGTGGATGGAGGGTAGAAATTATGGTTTGCTCTCTCTCCCAGAGTTCTCCTCTCTCAAACAAGAATATCTGTCCCCCCCCCCAAAAAAGCTTCTGACAGTAGCAGGCATAAGTCTAGTCTTCAGTGTTAATGGCCCACCACCAACTAGACCTTCTCAAAGCACCCAAGGATCTGACCCTGGACTCTAGTGTTCTTTGCTCCAGTAAAGCTCACTCGTGCAAGACATACCTTACTAATTCCTGTTTCTAGGCTTTTACACATTAGACTTCACAAATCTGGAGGGCTCTACCACTTCCTCCACAAATGAAGTAGCATAAATAGCATGCCTACTCATGGAAAGAAAGTGGATATCTGTATTAGAAATTTTTTAAAAAAGATATCAAATATACACACAAGAATAGAAAATGCTAGGCAAAACACTATCAAATTTCAAAGTTGTAATTTAAATTAATTTAAATTTCAAAATCACAATGAAATGAATCTTTTTTTAATTACCAAAAATTCTGGCATTAGAAGACATAGAAACCCTTATAGAAAATAAAATAATTTAAAATTTACATACAATAATTTAAAATTTACACAAAAACTTTTGAGAAAGTTTTTAAGAAACTTTTCTCCAAACTTATCTCCAAAAAGACTTTAAGTCCAAGTGGTTTCATGTGTAAATTATTTGGAACTTTCATGGAAACACAGAAAAAGTAATTGTTTGAGCCATTCTAGAGAATAGCACTAGAAATTATAAATCATCTGGTGACTCAATTCCAAAGAATAGAAGAAAAAGGAAAATAGTTAGTTTATGTTGGAGAGACTTGTCCAACACTATCTTAACTAAGAGACCAAGGCTTCACATCACTATTGATATCTTATCATGTGTCCCTGATGCCACATAATGAGATGGGCACTTCATCTCTATGTTTTTCTTTCCAAATATCCACAGCCCCAATCAAATCATGAGAAAGAAAACTGTGGGGACTTTCTATTGGATACCCAGCCAGTACTCCTCAAAACTGGTCAAGGTCATTAAAAACATGGCAACACTGAGAAATGGTCACAGACCCCAGAAGCCTATGAAGACATAAACACTAACACCATGTGACACTCTGAATTGGATACTGAGATACAAAGAAAAACCTAATGGAAAAACTATTGATACAAATAAAGTCTGAAAGTAAGTTAATAGTAATGGAGCAACATCACTTTCTTAGGTTTTACAAGTGTACCATGGCAATGTAACACACTGGGTGAGGGGCATATAAAAACTCTTTATACTGTCTTTACAATTTTTATGTAAATTTTAAATTATTTTAAAGTGTAAGTGAAAAATTAAAAGGGAAGATGTTTATGATTATTTTGATAGACAAGAGGAATTTAGAGCAAAACAATAAAATTTGCAGAATGTGATTTAGATGCTTGTAGGATCTGTGGAATGTGACCATGCACTAAGAAACTCCCATCCGTGGCCGGGCTCGGTGGCTCAGCCTGTAATCCCAGCACTGTGGGAGGCCGAGGCGAGTGGATTGCCTGAGCCCATGGGTTTGAGACCCACCCGGGCAACTTGGCAAGACCTCGTCTCTACAATAAATCAAAAATTAGCCGGGCATAGTAGCGCGCACCTGTAGTTCCGGCTACTTGGAAGGCTGAGGCAGAAGGATGGCAGGAGCCCAGCAGGTCGAGGCTGCAGAGGCCAGGAGCATGCCACTGCACTCCAGTCTGGGCGACAGAGTGAGGTTCCAACTCAAAAAACAAACAAACAAACAAAAGAAACTCCCATTGGTGATTTAAGAGGTAGTTGATAAGATGGAGCCATGGAGCTGCACCTGTTGAGGGTTAAGAGGATAAAAACAGCATATGAGTTTCCCCTATGAAAGAATAAAAACTTAGACCAAAATCAGGGTCTGGTTTAGGGACCCAATACCTAACTACTTCTAGTGAATCTTCTCTTTTTTTCTTTCTCTTCTTCTGAAGATTTTCATCAAGACAAATTGTGAAGAGTTCTATGAAAAATGTAGGACTTCTGAGACCACATCAAAACCAATATCTTGTTTATACTCCTTTCATAAAACACGCTCAATTCAAGGACTCCTCTCCTGTCCCCTGCACCTCGGATACAATACCCTGGATATGCCCTCCAACCTGCTCCCTCCCATGCACATACTTGGTGCTAGAAATCCTCTTTAGCGTGACCCACTTTATCCTCTAAGCTGGCCACCTGATCCCATTAATTATAGCCAACTCATTTTTCATTACAATCTTCAATCAGTACAGATTGCCTACTGGCAGGGTTTCTCCCTGAAACTCACATTTTGATTGATCGTGTGTAGCAACTGTCAGGGAAAAACTGTGAATTTAAAATAAGGAAAAAATTTACTAGGTGTCTCTTCAATCAAATACTAGCTACAGCCTTCTGAGTTACTTGATTCTACAAGGATCTGTGTCTTTCATTGCCACTGAGCATGTTACCATTTTGTAAGTTGTAGAAAGCTGATAGTAATGCAAATGACTCTTGCCCAAATGAATTTTTCTACTGGAGATGCAGTTGATTATTGCCCAGTGGTTACTAACCAGTTTTGTATGTATTAGAAAATAAATTTTAGTATTTCTGATTGCTTATATGTGGGTGTGTTCTTTAAATTCTCCTTTGAACTGGTTTTATCATCTTACTGGTTCTTTCATTAATTAATGATTAATCTGAATCTTTGATGCATGTTGATTGTATGTTTCTTTAAGAGTTATGATTTTTACCTTTCTTAAAAATATTTTCTTTTAATACAGCCTATCATCCTCAGACTAATTATCACAGGGAATACATAATCTGGGTATTTGAAAAGAGCCTACCTTGCCTTAATGGCTGAGTTGTACACTTTGGGAAACTGAATTCTACACACGGAAGTCCCAGCTTTAGCAAAGATTCTTATGTCTAAGAAACATGCAAAACTATCCAACCTCAGGATACCACGTTTGTTTGAATAACAAGTACTTCAACAGTGTCAAGGATGGACCAACAACTACAGAGACCTTGTCAACACTCTGCTCTGTGCAAGACCTTTGGAACATCTAGAGGGGCCTGAGTATGGTGGAGGGGGTTAGGGAGGTGAGTGAGTCCCAACTCTGTCTGAGATGGAATTGGGAGGAGGCTCAATGTTGATTTTTATTTGAATGGGTGAAGTAGTATTCTCAACTACTACACTGGTCCTTGAGAAGTACATGGGAAAGATTCATGCTGTGAGTGACCTTACAGAATCTGTACATGTTCCCCATTGCAGGTTTGGGAGCTATTCAGTCTGATTTTAAGTTGGATGCTCCAGACCTAGTTTACTCTGTCCTTCTGACCATGCAAATACACTTTGGCCCTTCTTTCTATCCAATTTTTCTTTCTTAAGCAGCTATGATAGAATCCATACACAGTTTTGCAGGTATGGATGAAACTATTTGTTTTATTAACACAAAACTCTTTGAGACCCTTTGTTGACTATTTGCCCACATTAACAAGCTTGGGGCACAATGAACAGTGACTTCAGGTCCTTTACCTGAAGTGTAACTTAATGCACCACGCTTTTCATTCTAGGCGTGCAATTTGACACTTAGTCCCAAAGAAATTACAGTGTGTTCATCTGTGTTAAACCAACTTTTTCTGCTACAGGTTATTCTCATTAAGTTGGCATGTATCTACCTGAAAAAGATTGGCCCATATGAAAACGTAGCCACCATGCATTTTCTCTTACAGATGGTATATCACGAAGCCTCAGAAGACATGCTTTGGCAACATGCCCTAAAGTTCCCTGTATATGGCTTAGGCTTACACTGGGGGGCATTATACTTAAAAAAATGAGAGCCCGAGTCACGTAGCTCAGGGTGTGGAGCAGCGGTAGCGGTAGCAGCGCGTGTCTTTGCTTCTGCCCGAGTCCCGCCGTTCCTCTGCCACTGTGATGATGTTCGTCGTGAATGCCAATGTGCCTCGCGCCCCCGTGACGTGACGGGCGGGTTCCTTTCCGAGCTCACCCAGCAGCTGGCACAGGCCACCCGCTAGCCGCCCCAGCATATCTCGGTGCACGTGGTCCCGGATCAGCTCATGGCGGACC